>NW_007730066.1:35177-39375 GCF_000696425.1 Galeopterus variegatus
GCCAGGTGGTGGGGGCTGCCCTAAATATATATGATTTAATTAACCATTATCACTATATTCTTAGACAGGTATCACCATTTTATCTATCAGGAAACTAAGATCCAAAGAATTAAATAAATTGTTAGAAATCGGCAGCACTAAGATATGGGCCCAGGTCCTTTTAATTCCAAAGCTGGAGCCAGTCCCAGGCTAGGCATGTAATTTCCCATAATAAATTAGGCTAAAGACTTTTCTCCCACCAATATAGCTACAGAGAGGCTGGATAAGTTCTATTTCATTTCTGGCCCTAACAGTTTTCAAATGTGATTTCTAGTAGTACAATAATTGTTCCCAAATCCTATTACAACCAAACAGCTTGGATAAACCAAGAAGTTTATTCCAGTGGGATTTTATGTGACCTTGCCTGCCAAACAACTCTCCCTGGAAGATAAGACAGATGATACACATGCTGATTATGGGTCCCTCACCTCCATTTCTGGAAGAGGTGTTTTATTTTAACTCTAAATCTTTAAAAGTTTCTGTGTAAAGTCATAGCAAACATTTTTGGGCTTGTTTTGTTTTCAGAGAGGAATGGTGGCCCACACTTTTAAAGTTATGATCTCTCTGAGGAGCCTCATCCCTTTACACAGCACAGTAAGAACTGAACGTTTTTATTTTTAATTTTCCAGTGGCAATGACAGTCTAGACAACTCAGGTGAAATATGCCTTTGAATTATTGGGTAGTTCCACAGGAGGTACAGACATATTATGTTTTGATGCAGACATACTCTTTAAAAGCAAGATGCTGCAATCTCATTTTTTAAACACCTGGTGAGAAGGCAGAATAAAATTGTAACTTTTAGGGCATTATAATTAAAAGTGAAGGCCATAGTGAAAGAACTTTATTTTCTAGCATAAGCTTTGCTCTGCTTTCTAACTTCTGAGGCTCATGGGGTCTAATTCCCAGAGCTCTGTCAATAACGTACTCACTAACAAATTCGATATATCTTCTCATCTGTAATGAAGCATTGTTAGCATAGCATTTGCACACAGCTCCCAAGGGACAGGAGTCTACAGGTTTTTACCAGTGTTTTGAAGAGTGTGATTATTTAAAGCTTTGTGAGAAGGTAGAGAACACTTAGTGAGAACCATCTGAAACCTGAATAAGATTCCACCTGAATTTTTCATCCAGTGTATAGCTGCAAAAGGTATTTGTTAAGGAAGAACAGTTACAGAGATTTGGAAAGAACAGTAACAAGTTTATTTAATCTGGTCTCTCAGGCTTATAGACTTATGTGGACCAATCTGCTAATGGAGAAAGACCATATATGACATCCATTAACAAGGGTTCTATTTAAAATTTTACTGTTATAGTTAAGCTATCTTGACTTACAAAAGCTGCATGTCCTGTATTAAAGCCAGTAGTACATATTAGTAAATGACATGTGACACCTACAAGTGTAGCTTATTTCTTCCATTTTGCAGCAGGCATCCAGCTTCCTAGATCCAGGATATGTGTATGTCATCACCTGGGACTATGAAAACATCTGTGTGAAAATCCCGTCAATATTATTTAGAGATTTTTAAAATTCAAATAAACCAAAAACCCAATCCGAACTGATATAAACAACAAAAGCATTTATTCACCCACATGCCTAAAAGACCCAGAGATAAACTACGGGTTAGGAAATGCAGTATCCTCTTTGGTTTTAGACACATTTAGATTTTCTATGGCATTTGAATTTTGGCCATTTCTTCTCTTGACAAATCTCTTTGCTTAGATTCTATCAGTTCATTGTTCCTGTTCTTTCTCATACCTCACCAGCTGCTCCATCACGGCTTCCTCCTTTTCTGCTAGGCACTCAAATGTTAGTGGTCCCCGGACCTTGGGCCCACGTTCATTTCACAACATATTTTCTCTTGTGACCTCATCCAAAAACATGTACCCAATTACGGATTTTACAAGGATGATTCTTAAATCTAAATTTTCAATTCTGACCTCTCTCCAGACCTTCTAGCTCACGTATCCAACTTTCTCCTCAATATCTTTACTTGATGGCTTGATAAGTACTACAAGATCAAAGTAACATGCATAACCCTCTTACCAGCTTAAGCACACAAAACCACATGTCTTTTATGTTTTCAACTAATTGTTTGAACTCTCACATGCCTCTATCTATAGATAGGAGTCCACAATGTCCAAAAAACTCAGGCATTCGCTCAGCTCAAACAAGTCTTCTTCTTCTCAAACTTGGTGGAAAAGGAGGATTATAAAGCTACCTTACCCACTTAGCACTATTGTTCTATTGTGGCAACATGGATCACTTTTGAACACTGGTCATACTCATTCTTCCAGACACTTGTTCACCACTACTGAATGCCTTTGCTAGTTTAAATACCTGCCAATTGCCAAACATCAAGTTTGCAGCTGTACACAGACATATGCTTAGAAATCATTTTCTAGGTTGGCTTGATAAGTCGAAATGGGCCCTGCCCCATGAACTCAGACCATTTTGTAAGCCCCAGAAGGAACGTGTCACCAGACCAATTTCACTCCCTTTTTAATGAGACCCCTTCGTGGTCCTGTGTTTTTCATTTAGTGGTTTCTTGGGCAATGCCATGTCAGTCCAGACAATAGGTTTCCAAAAGTTGAAATCTTATTGAGCAGATGTCTGACTCTTGCCTGTTTGGTGCTCTTTTCAAAGTCTCAGACATAGTTATGTCTACCCCCAAATAGTGGATGACTATTTTTCTTACATATACACAACTAAGAAGGGATATTCCAATGACCCTTAACAATAACAAAGAAGAAGAAATATGACTTTCTCTCTCTATCCATATGAGAGTCTCTTACCAAACAAACTACATCCATGCTGTAGTTCAGCAGCTACTTAGTTACATTAACATGCCCGATTGAACTCATAGTCTTCCCCCTGAAACATTCTCCTTTTACTGAACTCCTCATCCTGGGGAGAGTCTATATCTGCAGCCCCAGCCTCAAATGTGGGGGACCTTTTAGACTTCTCTTACTCACACACCATCCACATTTTGAATTGAATCAGTTCCTTCACCTGCTAATGATTGTGATTAATTCTTGAAGAGATTATGAAATAACTGACCTTCCTGCCTTCCTCCTCCATCATCTGTGCTGCTTCTGAAGTGACTATTTACAATACAAAAATGATCATGACATTTCCATGATTAATATCAATCAGTAACTCCCCATAATTCTCAAAATGCAGAATATACTCATGGCTTCCAAGACTTCCATGCTTAACGACCAGAACCATGCCCAGCTTTGCAGCCTTATCTACAGCTACTCTCCCATAAAATCAATTAGATTCATCTGTAAAATAGGAATACCATTGATAGTAAGAGTTCATTTCAAAAATCCCCAGGGCCTACTCAGCACGTGGATTTGGTACAGAGATGAATTGATGTTTCTTTATCTGCTGCTTCAGGCCCCTCATATGCTTAGTGTGCTTCTAATTAGAAGCTTTGAAGATTCAAAAAGACAGAAAACTCAATCCCTGACCTTAAAGACCATCTAGTTCTGTGAAGAAGACTTAGCATATAAAATATTGGAAAAAGTTAAGAGTGTTTGGTGAGTTTGTCGTGGTACTTACAATGAAAGTATGGCAAGGTGCCCAGAAATGCTGGAACACTGTCCCACCAATCCCTCCATTCTCCAGCCCCCAAGGTTATTTATGTGGCTCTACCCAAGAAACATTAACAAATGAGAATTATACTATCTTGTGTTCATTGCTGGACTCTTATCCAGTGTTTTAAAATCAGAATTTTTGTTAAGCTGCTTTAGATCATGAGGCTCAGGCTCAAACAATAAATCGGGCTTCTGATTACCCAACCCTCCAAGCCAAATCCAAACACTAGGTCCTTATCACATTTTGTCTGGACACCTATAACAGGGACCTGCTCAACGTATTCAGAAGAAAGGAAGTGGAAGTCAGGGCTAGGTCAGGCCATGTGACATCCTAGCCCACAATGATCTTACCCTCTAACAAATGTGACCTAATCAGTGTCCTGCAAGCTGGCCTCCTGCACCTTTATTTGAAAGAAGAGATGAAGGGAATCAGGGGAGAAGCATACAGTATAGAGAAAACAACCTTCTACCCATATAGTCAGCAATAAAAAATGGGTATGAAGCACCATATCTAATTTCTTCAAAACCACATTCTAATGAGAAGATTGAGAAAATGAG
>NW_007730066.1:40090-40724 GCF_000696425.1 Galeopterus variegatus
GGGGGGGGCGCCCCCGCCGAGGGTTCGGATCCCACATACAGACCGGTTCCCGCTCACTGGCTGAGCGAGGTGCGGACACAGCCCCGAGGGTTGCGATCCCGTTGCCGGTCCCAGTCCAGTACGGGCATGACACTGAGGGTTGCGATCCGTTGCAGGACACGAAAAAAGGAAAAAAAAAAAGCTTCCTGAGAATTAAGTGAAATTATGCATGGCACCTCATAGACACTCAATAAATGTTAGTTCTTCTCCCCTTAGTCTCTACATTTCTCCAATTTCTTTTAATCCTAATACACAACAAAAGCCACTGTTCCTTGGAATTATCTCACCTATATGGAAAGACTCCTTTTTGCAAAAGAAAACTTTGGTCTTTGAGAAAGAATATCAGCAGAAGGATCTTTTACTCAGCCCTAATTTCTAATTAATAACATAACTAGCTTGGGTCTGGATAGAGTATTATAATCATTATTAGAGCAGAATATTTGTCAGTTGCTGCTGTCTGAATGTCCCTCTGTTACTAGGACACCTCAAGTATTTGGTAATCCCCCACCCTTTCCTGATGAGCATATATTGCTTGTATTAGTCCATTTCTGTTACTTACAACAAAATAGATGGAACTAGGTAATTTGTAAGAAAA
>NW_007730066.1:42442-44000 GCF_000696425.1 Galeopterus variegatus
AAATAGAACAAACAGGCAAAGAAAGGGTGAATTTACTCTTCTGTTTGAGCTGCTATTAAATATTAGGTAATTTAATCCTAAGAAACCCCAAGAGAGGTGGTATTATCTCTATTTTTATCTGGAGTTTGGGAGAGATTAAATAACTTGCCCAAAGTCACTCTAGCTTTTCAGATTTTAAGTCAGCTCTAAGTGAGGCTAATGAAATTAATTTAAGAAAAATGCAAAAAAAAAAAATCCTTGGATGTAATCATTGAAAGTCCCTATTTGAAGCTAGATAATGAGTTTCTTAAGACAAAGTCTGGGTCTTAGTTATATGGGAATACTGGAGAGCTAGAACACTGTAGCAATCATAAAGATATGTAAAGTTACTTAAGGTAGGTCATGGAGCACAATTTTTGGTAGGGCTATGGTGTGCTCATCTATGTTTTAAGATTTTTTATTTCTTTCCTAGGGCAGAAACCAATTCAATTTCTCCAATTTTACATCTTTCATCTACCATATTTCACAGCCTTCCACTCCCATGCTATTCTCTTCAAACTCCTATTCCAGAACTTTAATCAATCTGCTGAATGTTCAAGTCATAGGCACTTCTTAAATATAATGCACTATTGATTGTATAGATCCATAACCCAGCACATAGTACTTTAGGTCTTCACTAAATAAGTGTTACACAAATCAACAAATAATCTTAAGAATGAATCTGTTATGTAAATATACTTATAAACTCATAGAATTGAACTAAATCAAGTTAAACTGTTGAATGATCTTATTAGCGATGGTGAGCTTACCTTATCCACCAGTACATGGCACAGTATACAGGACTTAGTACATGCTTAGATATTTTCATTTTAAAATGAAGCCCAAATGAATGAAGACTTCACAGAGGACTAGAAAACAATGAGGTGTCCGAAACTAAAGTTCTAGGGGCCGGCCCATGGCTCACTTGGGAGAGTATGGTTTTGGTAATACCAAGGCCATGGGTTCAGATCCCTATATAGGGATGGCTGGTTAACTCACTTGGGAGAGCGTGGTGCTGACAACACCAAGTCAAGGATTAAGATCCTCTTACTGGTCATCTTTAAGGAAAAGAAAAGAATAGAAAAGAAATTAAGGTTCTATATTTTATGGTAGATTTTTAATGTCAGATAACTCATTCTACCCGCATAACTCAGTACCACCTGCATAACTTCCCTACACACAGATAGCCATGCTTACCCTCACCGTCCAGCCTTAGCACACAGGATTAACTCATACCAGTTCCCTAGAAATCTTATCTCCAGGGTAACTGCCTGGAAAATCCAAAACATCAGCTCTATATTATGCAAGTATAATAAATAGGTTCCTACCATCTTATTAACTTGATCCCTTTAGTTCTTATTGTACTTGAGAGAGAACTTTTGTAAAAGGTCATAAAAGAAAACTCAAAGCCTTCACCAAATCTATCTTGAAAAGTGATCAAGTCTTCTTTTAAATTCACTTTACATTAGTATGACAGTGAATTTTACATGTCAACTTGATTGGGCTAAGGAATACCCAGTTGCTGGTAAACATTTTTTTC
>NW_007730066.1:45191-46421 GCF_000696425.1 Galeopterus variegatus
GTATATATGAAGATCAGCAGAACTAATAGGATAAATGAGGGTTCCTCAAAAAGTTTATGGAAAATGTGTGTTATATATATAAAAAAAAAAAATTATGCATGGGTCTCAAAAAATTTTTGCACCAAAATAAATTTGCACTAACTTGTTGTAACATGTCTGAACAGGAGCTAGCTTGAGGCACTAAGTGGATGACACCAGTTTTAAAAGACCCCCTATCAGAGCAACATATGTTCTGCTGAAATTGAAGCAAGAACAAACATCAAATTGATGGTGAAGGTTGGGTCAAAGAGTGGTGAAATCATTGATGCTTCATGAAAAGTTTATACAGATAATTCCCTAAAGAAATCAGCAGTTTACCAGTGGATATCTTATTTTAAGAAGGGGTTAGGCAATGTTGAAGATGAAGCCTGAAGAGGCAAACTATCCACATCCATTTGTGAGGGAAAAAATAATCTCTGTTTGTGCCCTAATTAAAGAGGACCAGTGATTAACAGCAGAAACAATAGCCAATACCATAGACATCTCAACTGGTTGAGCTTACACAATTCTAACTGAAAAATTACTGTTGAGCAAACTTTCTGCTTAATGGGTGCCAAAACTGTTGTGCCCAGATCAGCTGCAGACAAAGCAGAGTCTTCAATGGAAGTTTTAAACAAGCAGGATCAAGCTCCTCAAGCATTTCTTCAAAGAATTGTAACAGAAGATAACACATGGCTTTACCAGTACAGTCATGACAACAAAGCACAGTCACGGTCATGGCTCCCAAGAGGTGGAAGTGGTTCAGTCAAAGCAAAAGTGGACTGTTCGAGAGCAAAGATCATGGCCACAATTTGGGGGGATGCTGAAGGCATTTTTCTTATTGACTTTCTAGAGGGTGAAAGAATGATAACGTGTGCTTATTATGAGAGTATTTCGAGAAAATTAGCCAAAGCTTTAGCAGAAAAACACCCAGAAAACGTTCACCAGAAAGGCCTTTTTCACCATGACAGTGTTCCTGCTTATTCCTTTCATCAAAAAAGGGCAATTTTGTGAGAGTTTGAGGGAAAATTATTAGGCACTCATCTTACAGTTCTGATTTGGCTCCTTCTGATTTATGTTTGTTTGCTAATCCTAAAAAATCTTTAGTGGGCATCCATTTTTTTACCAGTTAATAATGTAAAAATGACTGCTTTTCCATGGTTAAATTACCAGGACTCTCAGTTCTTTAGGGATGGACTAAATGACTGGTAT
>NW_007730066.1:46623-48840 GCF_000696425.1 Galeopterus variegatus
TTGTGAGAGTTTGAGGGAAAATTATTAGGCACTCATCTTACAGTTCTGATTTGGCTCCTTCCGATTTATGTTTGTTTGCTAATCCTAAAAAATCTTTAGTGGGCATCCATTTTTTTACCAGTTAATAATGTAAAAATGACTGTTTTTCCATGGTTAAATTACCAGGACTCTCAGTTCTTTAGGGATGGACTAAATGACTGGTATCATAACTTACCTTTGGGTGTCTTTAATTTGATGGAGCTTGTATTGATAAATAAAGATTATATTATTTATTTTTATATTTTAATTCTATTCTCCACAAAGTTTTTGAAGTCCCCTTTTATATTATATAATATATTATAGGATAATCATATTTATAATTATATTATAGATATCCCACAGGTCCTGTTGCTCTGGAGAACCCTAATATAGGTTTTGGTACCAAGAGTCATTCTAGAAACAGAATTTAAGAACAAAAATTTTCTGAATTAGTTCTTGGCTTCTGGAGTTGGCTTTCTAATCCTATTATATTTAAGGACCCAAATGCTATTTCCAGTAGTAAGGACAGACAGCACTGATAGTCTATGGTGTAAACTATTTATAGAAATATGCAAAATATCTAAATTAAATACTTCTAATAAACATTTATAAGAAGAACATTTATATAAGTGACTTTGTATGTGATGCTTTTGAACATTTTTGGAAGACTAAAGAACATAATGATGTTGATTGGTTGCTCCTAATGTCACTGCACAAAATGGTGAAAAGGAAGAATGAGCTTAGGGATTCAAATTCCCAGATCAAGTGCTGCAAAAATTTCCTAAGAGCTTCCAAGTGTGTCCTGAGGGATACCCTTATCTCCTGTGGCCACAGGGCTGAAATTAGAGAAAATTAAACACAGAACCTCATCTACCAATTGGCTAAATTACAATGCAAATTGAACTCCCAGCCTCAAAGGGTTTCTACTATTAAAGTGAGGGCATTAATTGGAAAAGAATGGAATACTATATTCCATTGGGATGGTGATATAGGTTGAATGTTTGTCCCCTCCAAAGTTCATGTGGAAGCTTGATTCTCACTGTGGCAAGGTGAGGCCTTTAAGAAGTAACTGAATCACGAGAACTATGCCCTCATGAATTGATTATTTCATTCATGTAGTAATGGGTAAGTGGTTTAGTGGGTTATCATTGTTGTGGACTGGTGGCTTTATATGGAGAGAAAGTAAACATGTATTAGTGCTCTTGCTCAGCCCTCACATTACGTGACACCCTGCATTGCCACAGGACTCTGTACAGATCCCCCACCAAGAAGAAGCCCTTCACCAGATGCGCCCCCTGGATCTTGGACTTTCTGGCCTCTAAAACTCTAAGAAATAATTTCCATTTCTTTTTAAATTACCTAAGTTCAGGTATTCTGTTATAAGCAATGGAAAACGAACAAATACAAATGAAGACATGTGGGAAAATGAAGCTGGGGACATTCAGTCCCTAAATTCTGATGAGTATCCTTTGCCAGTGAATGAGGTTTTCTCACCCCCAGTGGAAATAACTTCCTCACCTCCAGTGGCTTCCCCTACCCTACCCAGTGAGTAGAGGCCTCCCTGCCCACAGTGGTTTTGGTCTTTCCACTTCCAGCTTAGGTGGTTAAACCTGCATTACCTCAGGAAAAAGTAATGACCAACCCTGAGGCATTTACCATGCAAGACAATATTGATTTTCCTCAGGATCTACCCCTGCTACACCTCTTTGCTTCTAGATCTGTAACTAGACTCGAGGCCCAGCAGGCCCCTGAGGATGAGGTTTAAAGTGTTATACTACACTCCAAAAGAATCTTGAGTTTTATAACTTATACAAGCAGAAATTCAGGGAATATGTATGGGAATAAATATTAAGGGTGTGGGATAATGGTGGAAGGGACATAAAGTTGTGTCAGGTCAAATTTATTGATATGAGCCCACTAAGCAGAGATTCTGCATTTAATGTTGCTGGGGGTGGGGAGTTAGAAAGGGGCTCTAACAGCCTGTTTGATTGGTTGGCTGAAGCATGGATCAAGAGATATCCCACTATGAGCAAACTGGAAATGCCTACCTCCTTTGGTTTAATGTAGAGGAAAGGATCCAAAGGCTCAGGGAAATCAGAATGTTAGAGTGGATTTTTCATTTAGGACATACCCACACTAGGAAGGTTCATAAGGTGTATCTTTTACCAATACTTTTTTTGTTTGTTTGTTTGTTTGTTT
>NW_007730066.1:49587-52912 GCF_000696425.1 Galeopterus variegatus
TCAGCCAGTGAGCGGGAACCGGTCTGTATGTGGGATCCGAACCCTTGGCGGGAGCGCTGCCTCACTCCCAAGCGGCGCACTGTAGCAGTGCACCACCGGGCCAGCCCTTTTACCAATACTTTGAGAAGTAAATTTGAGAGGGAAGCTTCAGCATCCTTGAAGAGCTCAATGATCAGTCTTCTTTATAGGCCAGACCTCAAGTGGGAACCACAGTTACTCATGTGGCAAACTTAAATGTGAGGGAAGTAATTGGATCCTGGAGTGGCAGAGGCTAAGTGACAGCACTCAACTGTCAAAGGTAGGGTGGGCATACTTACCATAATGGACAGCAGAGTCAAAGCAGCACTCAGAGTAACCTGACCGGAGCAGACCTATAGCATTGGCTAGTTAATCATGGCATTCCTAGAAGTGAAATGGATAGGAAACCTATTAAATTCTTACCTGATCTGTACAAACAAAAGTTCTAAGTCAAAAGAACAAGAGAACAACTTGAATCATAAAAACAGTGTTATGGCGTCTCTATCAATTTCCATACTTGAGCCAATTTAAAGACCCAGAACCCTTTGAATGAAAGAAAGGATGTGTCCCTTTGAGGAAGGACCCCAATATGCTAATGAAAACTCATACTATTAATCTTTCTCCTAGCCTTCCCCAAAGTGACCTATGGCCTTTTACCAGAGTAACTGTGATTGGGGAAAAGATCTTTTAGAGACTCCTGGGAAAATGACTCTGGACTGACAACTGTTTCCAAAAACGTTACTGTGGTCCTTTCGTATGAGTAGTGGCTTATGGAGCTGAGATGGTCGATGGAATTTTAGCTCAGTTCCATCTCACAGTGGTTCCAGGAAGTCCCTTCACCCTCCAAACTAGGGAAGCCCTGTGGTTATTTCCCTAGCTCTAGAATGTATNTGGGCTCTGTTGAATTTTAAAGTCTGTGATCTTAACTCCTACTCTACACTAATTCTTTTCTCTTCCTAAATATAGCTGAGTACACTCTAACATATTTTCTCTTAGAGAATTGGTACAATTATATAGTGTACAGCATTATTATCCAAAGACCAAATATTGCAGTTTTGTAAAAAGCAAGGGCCATGTCTTATTTTTTTTCTTTGCACTCCACAGTGAATATAATCAAGTATTTAATATGTGTTCACTGATTATTATTGATAGACATTGAATGCACAGATTGGAAACATCAGTGTGTAGAACTCATTACAGCAGCTGCAATACCTGCTAACTACAGTTGTCTTCACTTAATGGGTCAAGATCTATGTTGCCAATTGAAATGAGGCTTTGCCTATATCCAGACCAACTGACAACTTTATAAACCCATTATTATTTTTTCTATGTTGAAATAACTTTAGGTGTGATTGCATCCAACAGGAAGCAAAGAACTTTTCCTACATTTATTATCAGTCACTTAATTTCATAAATTAAAAATACCATCAGATTTAAATGGATGAGGAACATTCATTCCCATTCCCACAAATACACATGGAAAGAGCCGATTACAATAACGTTTTCTTTTGCCCTAGCAAATATTTGCTCAAGAGTATTTTACATTTCTCAGGGGATCAGGAAGAGAGAGAGTAGAAAATATTCTTTCTTCTTATAGGCAAAATTTAAAGTGGAAATCCCCCTTCTTATGTTGATCTCCTTCTCTGTATCATTCTTGATTCTATAAAATGGATTTAAAGATCCCTTTTAGTTTTGATTTTTTTTTTTTCATCCACTTGGAAGCTAGGGGAAATTGCCCATCCTGAGACAAATTTGAAGCTATGTATATGGAAGAATTAAAATCAAGACTGCAAATATTAAAGGTCTTCTCCGCTTCTTTACTTGCTACTACTTTCTTTATCCAGTTGCTATACAGCTTTCTGCCTGCAATTTGCATGACTCCATGCCTTTGCTCATCTTTTTTCCTCCCACCTACAATGTATTTCCCCTTTACACACTCAGCCTTCTTGGTCCAAATTAAATTTCATGTCCCCTAATTAGATGTTTCTATGCCTACGTCTCCCCCCAGGCACATTCAATCACTGCTCGCTCTGATTCTATGGTGGAATTGTTCATGCTGTTTTAACACTTTTCACATCGTTTTCTAATTAATTACTTGCATTTCTGTTTCTTTAGTGCTCCAAATTCTCATTTTTTCTCAGTCAAAATAACTGTCAGCCCACACTGACCTAGGGCCCTCTATAAGGTTACAGTTATTGGCCCCAGCTCTCTTCGGGAAAGGAACAATACCTAGAGGAATGGTTATCAACCAGGGTGATTTAATTTTGCACCTCCCAAGGGACATTTGATTATATCTGGAGATATTTTTGATTTTCATGACTGGGTGGTATTACTGGTGTCTAGTAAGTAGATATGTTGCTAAATACCCTACAAAGCACAGAAAGCGGAAAAATATATGGCTGCAAATGTCAACAGTATCAAGGTTGGGAAATCCTNAGTCCCTTCACCCTCCAAACTAGGGAAGCCCTGTGGTTATTTCCCTAGCTCTAGAATGTATAATTGGAATAGACATTTTTAGAAGTTTCCAGAATCCCCACATTGATTCCCTGACTAGTGGAGTGAGGATTATTATGATGGGAAAGACCAAATGGAATCCATTAGAACTGCTTCTTTTTAGAAAAATAGTAAATCAAAAGCAACACTGTGTTCCAGGAGGGACTGCAGATTACTGCCACCATCAAGGACTGGAAATATGTAGAGGTGGTGATTCTTCCATAATCCCATTCAACTCTCCTATTTGGAAGACAAATGAATCTTGAAGAAGAACAGTGAATTATTATAAGTTTAACCAAGTGGTGACCCCAATTGCAGCTGCTGTACCAGGTATTGAAGTTTTACAACAAGAAAATATTTATTTGAACACTTTACACGCATTATATCAATTTATTCTGACCACACTACCATGAGATAGATGTATTAAAATTCTCACATTGTAAATGTAAGCACTGAGAACTTGGCAATGTTAAGCAACAAGTTCCAAATTAATAAGCAGAGAAGCTGGTATTGAATCTGGGCTCTGTTGAATTTTAAAGTCTGTGATCTTAACTCCTACTCTACACTAATTCTTTTCTNTGGGCTCTGTTGAATTTTAAAGTCTGTGATCTTAACTCCTACTCTACACTAATTCTTTTCTGTTCCTAAATATAGCTGAGTACACTCTAACATATTTTCTCTTAGAGAATTGGTACAATTATATAGTGTACAGTATTATTATCCAAAGACCAAATATTGCAGTTTTGTAAAAATCAAGGGCCATGTCTTATTTTTTTTCTTTGCACTCCACAGTGAATATAATCAAGTATTTAAT
>NW_007730066.1:54851-55438 GCF_000696425.1 Galeopterus variegatus
TTCGGGAAAGGAACAATACCTAGAGGAATGGTTATCAACCAGGGTGATTTAATTTTGCACCCCCCCAAGGGACATTTGATTATATCTGGAGATATTTTTGATTTTCATGACTGGGGTGGTATTACTGGTGTCTAGTAAGTAGATATGTTGCTAAATACCCTACAATGCACAGAAAGCGGAAAAATATATGGCTGCAAATGTCAACAGTATCAAGGTTGGGAAATCCTGGCCCAGAGTGAAGACTTGCTCAGGGCTTGTTCAAAGAAACATAACCCAGGCTAAGAATCTAGTGCATGTAACTGATCCAGCAATCTTCCAGGGAAGATGATACTGCACATGGTGAATTAAAAGAGCTTTACACAACACTGGCCATGATTTCCTTATAAGGTTAAACTTCATTTGATTAGTAAGCAAACATTCTCATATTATCCCTGGGAGAGTTGGATTGGGATCCATTGATACTAACTCAAACCTCAGGAAATTTATTCCCAGGTTCCCCTCACTGATTCATGAAAATGGCCAACCCTCTGGATTCATTTCTTTATTTCTTCATGATAATTTCATTTATGGATGCTTTGCTTCTTTAT
>NW_007730066.1:55757-63127 GCF_000696425.1 Galeopterus variegatus
TCTGGATTCATTTCTTTATTTCTTCATGATAATTTCATTTATGGATGCTTTGCTTCTTTATAACTTTTGGTGAGGTCCACTGTTTACCTAAATTTGGATATGTTCTTCTCTTGATATGAGCTCCTTGGAATAATTGACTTACTCCCCTTTTAGGGCTCTATACTCCTAAGAAAATTAAAAAGCGTAGTTTTGCTAGGGTAGGAAATCCTTAAGTCTTATTGCACCTTTCCCTGGGGCATAAGCAAAGGCATAAAAAATGTGGAAAGCATTCTTTCCATACTTTTTTTTTTAAAGTCTTTTCTAATATCCTTCTATATTCATAGAAACAGCTAGCATAATTTCTAAGTGCATACCTCACATGACACCTCTTTATAGAAACCTCTAAAACGAAAGTATTTTAAGAAGGCTTTCTTCCAGACCAGGCACAGATTGAGTTTCCAGTTTTGCCCCAAACATCCCAGGCTACAATAGAATGGATACAGCCAAGTGGAGAAACTTCATTTGCACCATGCCTAGTGGAGCTGTGACAGCAGGACCACCATGGAGACCCCAGAATTGTGGAGCTATGAGAGTGAAACTCCAGACTGGGAGAGCTGAAGTGTGGTCTGAGACCAGGAAAGCCAGAGGAGCAGAGCTGCCCAAGGACTTGGAGACCCAACCCCCATACCAGGGTGCAGAGGATACCAAACATGGAGTCAAGGCACGTGAGTCGCCAGCTTTGAGATTTAATGCTCACCCTGCTGGGTTTTGGACTTGTTTGGGACCTGTTACACTTTTCTTTTGGTCTATTTCTTCATTTATGAATGGGAATATGTATACTATGCTTGTCTAACAATTGTGTCTTAGAAGTAGATAATGTGCATTGATTTCACAAGTGGGGCTTTGAACTTTGGACTTTTGAGTTGAGACGAGTTAAATCTTTGGGGACAAAATGAATGTATTTGTATGTGAAAAGGACATCAGTTGGGGGGGGCAGGGGCAGAATGCTGAAGATTGGATGCCCTCCCCAACCTCACTGAGGCTTAATCCCCACTGTAACTGTTGAGGGTGAGAAATCCTATTGTGATCATTGAAAGGTGAGGCCTTGAAGAGGTGATTAGATTGTAGGACTATGCCATACTGATTGGATTAATAATAGTGGTCAGGGGCCAGTTTTGGAGGGCTTTAAAAGGAGAGTGAATGAGTAGGTTAGTCTCTCCCTGCTCCACCATTTTTGCAATGTGATACTTTGCCATCACTGTCACCACCACCAAGACCCTCACCAGCAGTGTTCCCTAGACTTCAGACTTCCAAACCTCAGAAACTGTGAGCAATAAATTTGATTTTATTCATGCAATGCCCGGTTCCAGGTGTTTTGTTATAAGCAACAGAAACGGACTAATATATTAGTCAAATGGGAGCTACTATTCTTGGTTTGCCTAAGCCCTGGCATTTTTTTTTTTTTTTTTTTTGTAAACATAAAATCTAAACATGTGCCAGAAGGGTTTCTGTGTGAAAGATGACCATAACCAGGAATAGATGAGAGATTTTAGGAAAGGCAGGGAGATTGCACCTTTACTGTACTTCACCCTGGTTTCTAGTACTCTCTGTGTGGCCACTGCACCTCTGCATCAGCAGGGCCCATATCCATAGATTAGGGCTTCCTGCATTTACATCAACTTGAAGCTGAAATTCTCTTGCAGATTTGACATTAAGCAAATGTATAGTAATTGTTCCCAACTGAAACATATTGTTTTATTCCATGATGTCTCCGTTTCACAGGGCTGTTGTTTTATTTGAAATCGGGGGCTTCAGCAGCAGGAACGAGAGTGAGCCAATGACCAAGAAGAACACATTTGGCTCATTTCCTGGATAGGTTTTTCATCCAAAATCTCTCTCCTACAGTGTGAATGGAGTTTAACTCCCCATCCCTGACAGTAGAAGCAATTCTATTTTCTTCTGGCCAAAAAACAACTCCCCTCATGTCTGGGCTTTGCACTTCCTCTGACATGAACCACTTGCTTGAGTTTCTGTTTTCTCAACTATATAGGTTGTGGGAGGGTGATAGAACTTACTTCACAGTGTCATTAAGAGACCCATTTTAGATGCATATATAGAAAACTACTTATGCCTATTAGGTACTCAGTATGGATTATCTCCCCTACCTACTTTACCTCTTACAAGAAAACCCATCCCTGAGGAGTCTGTACTATGCTTTATCAGTCATTTAATGTCTCAGGAAAAATAAATACAACACTCATGTCAATAGACTGTCCTCCAATACCAAGAATGTGAATGGGGTAAAGTGGAAGGAGAAATCTCCCACTTATCATTGGTTGATATCACTGATCAATGGGTGTTAATAAGGCAAAGAAGGACAACCTACATTTTATAGAGGAAAAGGTGAACACTTGGGACTGGAAAGGAGAAAGTGTGAAAAAAATTGATGCATATATAGAAACTGAGTCTTCCCATAATAACTTTTATTTATGACCTCTTGCTCTAGTACTTGCTTTCTCTAGCATATGTTCAACACTCTAAATGACTCTCCATTATTTAGATTAATCAGAAGGGAAAAACAACGCAAACTATTGTAAGCCTGAAATCCATCCTATTTAATTTTCTAAAACAATCCCTGTTCTGAGAAGCATGATGAAATATTCGCTAGAAATTCTTTAGGGACCTCTATGGGGAAGCCAAGTTGTCAAAATTCTAAAGACACTGCATTGTTTTTAAACTGTGACCTTCAGGAAAATTAATTGTCACTCTTGTTCATCCTTCCTTGAAGAAATCCCAAGCTTTCAGGTTTTGTGGTGTTTTTGGCAGCATCCACCTAAATTTTTAGACTGTTAAATCTTACTTGAAGAATGTCAATGTGAGAAGAGGTTTATGCCAGTTTGTCTAACAGGCCTGACACCCAATTCAAATATTATTCCAACCTGGATGCTCTCACATCTACCAAGCTGAAAATTAAGTACTACGTGGCTGAAGCTGAGTATTTTCAAGGCAAAATTTTCCCCAACTCTCTTTCTCTCTTTCTGTGTTTTTCATGATTAAATAATAAGCATCATGCTGAGAGAGAATATTTAAAATTCTAGATAATGATGTTCATAATGCAAAAACAAAGGGAGAATCATCAAGTCTGTCATACGAGTCATTTTAATATTCTTACAATTCTCTTTTTTGTACTGTTGTTCTCTTCAAAGATGCAATGAAAATCTCTTAGAAAATAAATTCATGAAGCATCTTCTATGTGCCAGGTACTTTGTTCACTATTGATGAGAACACAGGATAAAAACAGAAATGATTCCTATCATCAAAATGCTATAAATAACAGTTTAAGGTAACAATGGCATCCCAGAAAAAACAATGATCCCTTTTCATGGCAGAGGGTTTTTTCTGAAAAGGAAGTGAGAGGCAGGAACATGCCCAGGGTCCTAGGCAGAAGCTGTGGTCAGTCCCCACCACCAAGCAGAAGGCAGGAGCACACTCAGAGTCCTAGGCAGGAGCTGTGAGTAGCCCCCACTGCCCAGAAGTCATGAGCATGCCAAAAACACCACTTCTGTGCAGGTGGTCCACCACAGCCACTGCCACTGCAAGGGTAGCTCACCACCACAGTAGCAGCCACAGCCACCATGCAGACAGCCTACCATCCACTAGACTGCAGTGACACAAGGAGAGTCACCAGTAGACACCAGAAAAAGAAGAGGAAGTCTTTCTCCTCAAATCCCACTCCAGAGTAATAGAAAAAGAAACTGTTGTATCAGTTGAACAGACATCAACATAGACATACTAGAAATATGAAAAACCAAGAAAATATGTCACCACAAAAGGAATATAGTAATTCTCAAGTAACAGACCCTATAGAGTAGGAAACCCTTGAAATGACTGAAAAGGAATTCTGAGCAACAATCTTAAGGAAACTCAATGAGATACAAGAAGACTCAGTTAGACAACATAATGAACTGAGAAAAATATCCAGGATATGAAGGAGAAAATTTGCGAAGAGTTAAATGCCTTTAAAAAGAATGTAGTAGAACTCATGGAACTGAAGGATTCATTCAATGAAATAAAAAACACATTGGGGATATTAAGCAACAGGCTAGAACTAGCTGTAGAAAGAATTTCTGACTTCAAAGATAGTCTTAAAAATAACCCAGGTAGACAAAAATGAGAAAATAACTGAAGGGAGCTAGCAGACAACCTTAAACACACAAACATTCAAATCACGGGTGTTTCAGAAGAGGAGGAGAAAGTAAAAGGCAATGAAAATTTATTCAATGAAATAAAAACAGAATACTACCCAGGCATATGGAGAGGCATAAACCTTCAGATCCAGGAGACTCAAAGATCCTGAAACAGATTAAATCCAAAATAACTGTCTGAAAAACATTATAGTCAAACTGGTAAAGCTCAAAGACAGAGAGAATCTTAAAAACAGCAAGAGAAAAGCATTAAGTCACCCAGAATGGAACCCCTATCAGATCAACAGCAGAATACTCAACAGAAATTCTACAGGCCAGAAGAAAATGGGGTGATATATTCAAAATACTAAAAAAGAAAAAAAAAAAAAAACTGCCAGCCAAGAATACCATACCCAGCAAGGCTGTCCTTCAAAATGAGGAAGAAATAGTGTATTTCCCAGACAAACAAAACCTACAGGTGTTTACTACCATACAACCGGCCCTGCAACATATCCTCAAAGGCATCTTGCTTCTGGAATTCCAAAAAACAATAATCACTATCACAAATCAACAAGAAAGAACAAAACTCACTGGTAAAACAAAAATGCAAATGAGAATTAAAAGATCTAAATCTTACCACCTCAAAGAACCAACAAACATCAAAGATAAACAATAAAAGGGGGAAAAAAGAACAAAAGATATTTAAAACATCCAAGTGAAAATCAATTAAATGCCAGGAGTAAGAAAATACCTTTGAATAATACCCTAATGCAGATACATTGTAATAAATAAGATAAAATACAATAAAATAAAATACAACAAAATAAAATAAAATAAATCCCCACTCACAAAACACTGACTGATGGATTGGATTAAAAATCTAGACCCAATTATAGGCTGTCCTCAAGAGACTCACCTCACCTGTAAAAAGATACACAGACTAATAGTGAAGGGATGGAAAAAGGTATATGACATAAATGGAATCCAAAAATGAGCAGGAATAGTTATTCTTACATCAGATTTGGTCTTTAAACCAAAAACTATAAAAAGAGACAAAGAAGGCCATTTTATAATGATAAAGGGATCTATACAGCAAGAAGATATAATAATCATAAATACATATGCACCCAACACTGGATCACCCAATACATTAATCAAATAGTATTAGGCCTAAAAGAAGACATAGACCATAGTATGGTAATAGTAGGGTATTGGAAAACCCCTTTCTCAGCACTGGACAGATCATCTAGGCAACAAATCTACTGAGAAACACAGGATTTAAACTACACTTTAGATCAAATGGACCTGGAAGATATCTACAGAACATTTCATCCAACAACTATATAATATACATAATTCTCAGCAGCACGTGGAACATTATCCAGGATAGACCACATGTTAGGTCACAAATAAAGCCTCAACAAATTTTTTTAAAAAGAAATAATTTCAAGTATCTTTTCAGATCAAATTGGATTAAAACTAGAAGTTGATAACACGTGAAACTGTGGAAAATAAGTGAATACATGGGAAATAAACAACATGCTCCTGAATGACCTACAGGTCCAAAAAGAAACTAAAAAGGAAACCAAGATTTTTTTAAACTAATGAAAATAAAGACACACCATACCAAAACCTATGGGATACTGCAAAAATAGTACTAAGAGGGAAGTTTACCAAAAAACTCAATAGAGCTGATAAACAATTTCAGTAAAGTTGAAGGATACAAAATCAGTACTCAAAAATCAGTAGAGTTGCTATACTGTAATAATAAACTAGCAGAAAAAGAAATCAAGAAAACAAGCCCATTTACAATAGTCACCAAAAAAATAAAACAAAATACCTAGGAATCAATTTAGCAAAAGACATGAAAGATCTCTACAATGAGAACAACAAATTACTGCTCAAAGAAATTAAAGAGGACACAAAAAGATGGAAAGACATTCATGCTCTTGGGTTGGAAGAATTAACATTGTGAAAATGTCAATACTACCCAAAGTGATCTATCGAACTAATGTTATCCCTATCAAAATACCAATAAATACCAATACTTCTGTGACATTCTTCACAGAAGTAGAAAAAAACAATCCTAACATTCCTATGAAAAAAAACCCTGAATAGCCAAGCAATCCTGAGCAAAAAAATAAAGCTGGAGGCATACTGCTACCTTGGCTTCAAATTATACTACAAAGCTATAGTAACCAAAACAGCATGGTACTGGCATAAAAGCAGACACTTGGACCAATGGAACAGAATAGAGAACTCAGAAAATCAACCCACATAGTTATAGCCAACTGATATTTGACAAGGGCAACAGCAGCATACATTGTAGAAAGGACTGCCTTTTCAATAAGATGCTAGGAACACTAGACATCCATGTGTAGAAGAATGAAACTAGGACTGTACTTCTAACCATATAGCAAAATCAGTTCAAAATGGATTAAAGCCTTATGTGTAAGATCTGAAACTACAAAACTCCTAAAAGAAAACAGGTAAAACACTTCAGGAAATAGGAATGGGCAAAGACTTTATGAATAAGACCCCTAAAGCACAGGCAGCAAAAGAAAAAATAAATTATATCAAACTAGAAAGCTTCTACATAGCAAAAGAAACAGCTAATAGAGTGAAAAGACAACCTACAGAATGGGAGAAAATATTCACACACTGTGCATCCTACAAGGGACAAATATCCAGAATATAGGTAACTCAAACAACTTGAGTGCAAAAAAAAAAAAAAGTAACCTGATTAAAAAATGGGGGCAAAGGAGCTAAATAGGAATTTCTCAAAGGAAGATATACAAATGGCCAACAGACACATGAAAAAATACTCAACATCACTAAGAATCAGGGAAATGCAAATAAAACTACATGGAGATATCAACTCATGCTAGACTGTCCATTATCAAAAAGACAGAGATAACAAATGCTGGTGAGCATTTGGAGAAAAAGGAACCCTCCTTTACTGTTGGTGGGTCTGTTAATTAATGTAGCCATTATGGAAAACAGTATGGAATTTCCTCAAACAACTTCAAATAGAACTGCCATATAATCCAGCAATCCCACTGCTGGGTCTATACCCAAAGGAATGGAAATTATCATATCAAAGGGAAATCTGCACTCCCATATTTATTGCAGCTCTATTTTCTTTTTTTTTTCTTTTTTTTTTTTTTTGTTAAATTTTTATTTTGTCAATATACACTGTATATGATT
>NW_007730066.1:64694-71173 GCF_000696425.1 Galeopterus variegatus
TGGATCGTATGGTAGATCTATCTTCAGCTGTTTGAGGAACCTCCAAACCATTTTCCATGGGCAAAAGAGCTAAAAAAACAAAGAAAAGCATTGAACTTTCAGAAGGAGAGAACAGTGCTGCACTGTTTTTTAGCTCCCACTTATGAGTAAGGACATGTGGTGTTTCTCTTTCTGTGACTGGCTTATTTCACTTAAAATACTTTTTTTAATTTCTTTTTTTTTAATTGAAACATATTCGTGGGGTACAGAATTGACTATCAATACTTGTGTACAATATGATTAAATCGGGATACTTAGCATATTCATCATTACAAAACGTAATTATTGTTTGTATTTTGATCATCTTAAGAAAAACTCAGTGATTAAGACCACAAATGCAAAATCAAAGCCACATAGTCAACCTAGAGGGCTCTTCCCCGGGGATGGGGGTAGTGAGTGAGTCCTCACTCTATAAGTTCCCCTGAGAGCTGGTTGTTTAAAAGACCCTGGCACCTCCCCATCTCTCTTTCTTGCTTCATCTTGCCATGTGATCTGCTTGTCCATGCCAGCTGCCTTCCACTTTCTGCCATGAGTAGAAGCAAACTGATGTCTGCGCCAGATGCAGCTGTCACAGAATTATGAGCCAAATAAACCTCTGTTCTTAATAAATTACCCAGTCTCAGGTATTCTGTTATAGGAACACAAAACGAACTAATATAGTAACTATGGTATACACTACTGTTATTCCTCTTAAGTTCTGAGTGTGGCTATGTGACTTAGTTTGACCAATAAAATGTAAGCAGAAGTGATGAGTGACACTCCCAACTGGAAAGCAGTTAGCTGATGATATCCACCCCATCCCTCTCAGCTGAAGTGATGGTGGAAGTGTGTTGTGATATAAAGCTTAAGTGCTGAGCCATAAATAAAAAACAGCTACCCTGCAGAGAGGCCTAAATCTATAGCAAGTTTTGCAAAGGTAAGAAAAAAGCCTTTTTTTAAAAAAAATTAAGACACTGAGATTACCATAATAAACCTTAAAATATATCGCTAGTAACTTCACATTGGTAGTCAGTTTTCAGATATAATTAATAAGATTTATATAATATGATTAATAAAGGGTTTCATACTGAAGCTAAATAAAGGGAAAATATCTGGGTGCTGTCTAGAGGTTCTAATACATTATTCTCCCAAGAATAAAAATAGGGGGGAGAGGGAGGAGGGAGGGAGGTTTCAGTGATGGGACACAATAAACAACTACATTGTATATTGACAAAATAAAAATAATAAAAAAAAAAAGAAGGAGAGAACAGAATTATAGTTACTAGAGGTGGGAAACAGGGAGGGGGTGAGGGGATAGGGAGTGATTGGATAATGGACTCAAAAAGTAATTACAATTTGTAATTATGAACATGCTAATAATATTGATTTGATCATCACATACTATGTGCAAATACTAGTAGTCAACTCTATATCCCATAAATATGTATAAACAAAAATAATAAAAATAATAATAATTTTTTTTAAAAAAGAATCCAAATATGAAAAGAGCACATTTATAGAATAAAATGCACAGTCTTACGGGGAAAATAATATGAACAACAATTTTAATGAATTATTCTTTTTTACAGATGTCTTTACTTGGTTAAACAAGGGTATCTGCTGCAGAAGACATCTACTAGAGCAATGCCAAGCAGGAAGGTGGGGTTGGAGCCCCTACAGAGAGCCCCTACCAGGGAAATGTCTAGTAGAGCCAAGCCAGTAGGGCTACCACCAGAACCCCAGAACTGTAAGGCCATTGGCAACACGCAACGCCTGCCTGGAAAAGCTACAGGCACCATCACTGCTTAATGGGCTGTGCCTGGCAGAGCTGCGGGGGTGGGGCTGCCCAATGTTTTGGGGGCCCAGAGGTCCCATTGTGCCCAGGATGCAGGACTTGGAGTCAAAGAAGATTGTTTTGGAGCTTTAAGATTTAATGTCTGCCCTGCTATGTTTCAGACTTCTTTGGGGCCTATTTCTCCTTTGTTTTGGCCTATTTCTCCCTTTTGGAATGGGAATATGTACCCAATGTCTGTTCCACCATTGTATCTTGGAAGTAGATAAATTTTGTTTTGATTTTTACAGATTCACAGCTGGAAGGACTTTTGCCTTTTGTCTCAGATGAGACCTTGGACTTTGGCATTTTAAGTTGGTGCTGGAACAAGCTAAGACTTTTGGGACCATTGGGATGGAATGACTGTATTTTCTATGTGAGAGTGACATGACTTTTGGGAGGACAGGGTCAGAATAATGGAGTTTGGATGTGTTGTCCTAACAGAACTCATGTGGAAATCTGATCACCAATGTGTCAATGTTGGGAGCTCTTCGAGTCATGGGGGCAGATCCCTCATGAATAGATTAATGCTCTTCCTCGGGGATGGGGGTAGTGAGTGAGTCCTCACTCTATAAGTTCCCCTGAGAGCTGGTTGTTTAAAAGACCCTGGCACCTCCCCATCTCTCTTTCTTGCTTCATCTTGCCATGTGATCTGCTTGTCCATGCCAGCTGCCTTCCACTTTCTGCCATGAGTAGAAGCAAACTGATGTCTGCGCCAGATGCAGCTGTCACAGAATTATGAGCCAAATAAACCTCTGTTCTTAATAAATTACCCAGTCTCAGGTATTCTGTTATAGGAACACAAAACGAACTAATATAGTAACTATGGTATACACTACTGTTATTCCTCTTAAGTTCTGAGTGTGGCTATGTGACTTAGTTTGACCAATAAAATGTAAGCAGAAGTGATGAGTGACACTCCCAACTGGAAAGCAGTTAGCTGATGATATCCACCCCATCCCTCTCAGCTGAAGTGATGGTGGAAGTGTGTTGTGATATAAAGCTTAAGTGCTGAGCCATAAATAAAAAACAGCTACCCTGCAGAGAGGCCTAAATCTATAGCAAGTTTTGCAAAGGTAAGAAAAAAGCCTTTTTTTAAAAAAAATTAAGACACTGAGATTACCATAATAAACCTTAAAATATATCGCTAGTAACTTCACATTGGTAGTCAGTTTTCAGATATAATTAATAAGATTTATATAATATGATTAATAAAGGGTTTCATACTGAAGCTAAATAAAGGGAAAATATCTGGGTGCTGTCTAGAGGTTCTAATACATTATTCTCCCAAGAATAAAAATATCTGAGTAAAAACTCAAATAGTGAACACTTATCATCTGAATTCTTTAATGAAATGCAAGCTCCGTCTCTGATTAAAAATTTATATTGTGACACCACATTCTTGCCAAGAATGCCATCTGGCTTGGTAAAATTAGTTCTTGGGTGAAAATCTCATGGAATTTCCAAGGTAAATTTCTGGGAAATATTCGGCAACCAGGAAATATCCTTGGCTAACTCGAGACTATAAAAAACTGCACTAATAATATAACTTCAATGTCAATGCCATGGATTAGCTTTGTGCCTTGGTCAAATCACTTTTTACTTCTCTGGGCTTTGACTTCCCAGACACAAGATGAAAATTTTGGACAAATTACATTGAAAATCTCTTCTAACAT
The DNA here is from genome assembly GCF_000696425.1 of Galeopterus variegatus. Lineage (NCBI taxonomy): Eukaryota > Metazoa > Chordata > Mammalia > Dermoptera > Cynocephalidae > Galeopterus > Galeopterus variegatus. The sequence goes on from NW_007730066.1 coordinate 68,220, forward strand.
CTTATTAATCTATAACATGCAGTTCCAAATAAGAACATAAAATGCAAACCTCCATAACCATAAGCTAGAACTTGTACTCTAGAGAAATTAACACTCATGATGAAATATGAAAGTATTTTTCAATGCAGACACTAATAACAAATAGCACTAAGCATTATTGCATAACAAGTAAAAGTGAGAAAATACACCTCAGATGTGACCATCTAGAGGAAAAGTCCTACTTCTTCCTCATCTCTGTATATCCATGTAATATGGTGTCTGGCATACATAGTAGGTGCTTTAAAACTATGTATCGGAAGAAGTGACATAAGATAACAGAATAGACAATTGCCACCCCCCTACAACCTATCAATTTACAACTATTAAAATGCAAAAATGTCATCCTGAGATCTCTAGAGATCCTGGGAAGAAGAGAAAAGATGTGCAGAGTTTATGAAGGTGTGAAAGGCCACAGCAAGGGTAAGGAGGAACCACTCTAGTCATTCCAAGCCCTGACTGCTTCTGAGGCTGATGTGGTACAAGGCAAGGAGAGCAGCCAGCACATGGAGCAGCTACCTGGAGATGGCAAAGCCATGGCAGTGCCCTTTGCATGAAGCTACTTGGAGTCTACAGGGGAGAAGAGTGCTTCGGAGTGTACCATTCCATCTCGATAGCCAACAAAGCCACTAGCAAGCTTCCCCTGGACCCACAAAGGAGTGAAGGTCCACAGCCAATGGGGAGAAGAAACCACCTAGAGGGCAATGAGTATTTCCTGGAGACTTGTGCATGGTCTGCCTCACTGAAAACATTTAGAGTGCAGGGAGAGGCTGACACGCCAGGGGGGCACAGCTTAGATCTGCCTTCTGATCTGCACAGGCACCACATAGTGGAGACTGGTCAGGGCAGTAAAACTGAAGGGGTGCAGTTTATGGGAAAGACTCAGTCCTTGGCCAGAATTTCCATACAGCCCAGTTATGTCTGTGGTGACTCCACAAAACCCAGAAGTGAATAAAATGCTGATAATTAAAATCCAATCTGACAAAAAGCTTTCCCCAGTTTGAGAAACAGCAGCAAAGCAACAATATAACTCAGGCACAGAGCTCAAGGTCTGGTCTCCACAGGAATTTTCCCCTGATGTGGTAATTAACCACAAGACAGAAAATCAGTGTAGCATTTAAGTAGTGGTATTAGTTATTAATCCACCAGAGAACAAAACAAAACAAAAAATCACAGACATTAGCCAAAGCTTTCATATTAACCAGTAAAGGTCTAACACTACCAAAGAACATCTATAGAACCTGGAAGACATGGCCATCATCCCAAATGCTCAGGAATTGACATACAGACACAAAGATCGAGAAAGAACAGAGAAAAGGATATGGACAAAGGAAACAAACAAAGCACCAAGAATGGACCCAGAAGAACAGCAGATCTATACAATGTCTGTCAGAGAATTCAGAACAATCCTGTTAAGGATATTCAGGGAGTCACAAGAAAATACAGATAGAAACTTAGATGATATCTGGAAAACAATTCAGAAGCAGAATGAGAAATGACAAAAAATAGAATCAATTAAAAAAATAGAATCAAGGTCTGGTCTCCACAGGAATTTTCCCCTGATGTGGTAATTAACCACAAGACAGAAAATTAGTGTAGCATTTAAGTAGTTGTATTAGTTATTAATCCACCAGAGAACAAAACAAAACAAAAAATCACAGACAATAGCCAAAGCTTTCATATTAACCAGTAAAGGTCTAACACTACCAAAGAACATCTATAGAACCTGGAAGACATGGCCATCATCCCAAATGCTCAGGAATCGACATACAGACACAAAGATCGAGAAAGAACAGAGAAAAGGATACTGACAAAGGAAACAAACAAAGCACCAAGAATGGACCCAGAAGAACAGCAGATCTATACAATGTCTGTCAGAGAATTCAGAACAATCCTGTTAAGGATATTCAGGAAGTCACAAGAAAATACAGATAGAAACTTAGATGATATTTGGAAAACAATTCAGAAGCAGAATGAGAAATGACAAAAAATAGAATCAATTAAAAAAATAGAAATTCTAAAAATAAAGAATATATTACCTGAACTGAAAAACTTGATACAAAGCTCCAACTTTCTNTTCTAAAAATAAAGAATATATTACCTGAACTGAAAAACTTGATACAAAGCTCCAACTTTCTGAGAAAAGAATTAGTGAGCTTGAAGATAGAACATACAAAATTATCCAATCAGAAGAGGAAAAAGAAAAAGGAATAAGAAAAATGAAACAGGAATGCAGCAATTGTGGGACTCCCTCAAGCAAAAGAACCTCCACATAATTGACATACCCAAAGGAAACATAAAAAAGAAGAGACCTAGAAAATATATTCAAGGAAATAATGACTGAAAATTTCCCAAGTATGGAAAAAGTTGGCAATACCCAAGTACAGGAAGCTCAGAGGTCAACAATCAAATTTAATTCAAAGAGTAATACCCCAAGACATATCACAATCTAATTATTAAAAACCAAAGACAGAGAGAGAATATTGAAAGCAGCAGGAGAAAAGAAACACATAACTTTCAATGGTGCCCCAATATGCCTCTCAGAGGATTTCCCAATAGAAACCCTACATGCCAGAGGAGAATGAGATGACGTATTCAGGGTGCTGAAGGAAAAAGACTGTCAGTCAAGAATTTTTTATTCAGCAAAACTAACCTTCAAATACAAAGGAGAAACGATGTCTTTCCCAGACAAACAAAAGCTAAGAGAATTCATCAAAACTAGACTTGCCTTACAAAAAATTCTAGAGGGAGTACTTCAATCTGAAAGAAGACACTAAAGAGTAGTAAGAAAACATTTGAAAATGTGACTTACTAGTAAAGTAAGTACGCAGACAGCCCCTCAGAATATTCCAAGTTGTAAGGATGGTCAATAAACACTTATATTCTTAGTATGAAGACTAAAGGATAAACCGAACCAG
>NW_007730066.1:71659-73526 GCF_000696425.1 Galeopterus variegatus
CTTCTAGAGAAAATCACTCAACCAGACAGGAAAACAGTAAGACTGAAAAAAAGAAAAAAAAAAATAGATCTACAGAACAACCAGAAAAAAAATTAACAAAGTCTCTATATATCAATAACAACTTTAAATGTAAATGCATTAAATTTTCCAATTAAAAGACACAGAGTGGCTCAACGAATCATAAACAAGAATCAACAACATGCTGTCTACAAAAAACTCACTTCAACTATAAGGGCACACATCAACTGAAAGTGAAGTAATGGAAAAAATATATTTTATGCAAATGGAAACCAGAAAAGGCCAGTAGTAGCTGAACTTATATCAGATAAAATAGACTTCAAGCCAAGGAAATTTTAAAAAGATATGGAAAATCATTATATAATGCTAAAGGGATCGATCAAAAGGATATAACAACTCTAAATATATACATACACAACACTGGAGCTCCCAGATATATAATGCAATTACTATTAGACCTAATGGGAGAGATAGACTTCAATGCAATAATATTTGGAGACTTTAATACCCCACTTTCAGTAAAAGGACAGATCATCCAGGCAGAAAATTAACAAAGAAGCATCTGAATTAATCTCTACCCTAGGCTAATTGAATCTAACAGGCATTTATAGAAGATTTCAACCAAAAGCTTCATAATACACATTCTTCCCAGCAGCATATCAAACATTCTCTAGAATAGACCATATTTTTGGTCACAACACAAGTCTCAACAAATTTTTAAAAGTCAAAATCATGTCAACTATCTTGTCTGACAACAACAGAATAAAACAAGAAATCAGCAGCAAAAAGGACACTAGAAATTGTACAAATACATGGAAATTAAACAACATGTTCCCAAAAAACAAATGGGTCGAAGAAGAAATCCAAAAGGAAATTTAAAAACTCCTGGAGACAAATGAAAATGAAAACACAACATATCGGATCTTATGACATATGGAAAAAGTAGTTCTGAGAGGGAAATTTATAGCAATAAATGCCTACATCAAAAAAAGAAGAAAAAATTCAAATAAACAATCTAACTCTACACCTCAAGGAACTAGAAAAGTAAGAAGAAGTCAAACCCCAAATTAGTAGAAAGAGAGAAATAAAAAAAATCAGAGCATTTATAAATGAATTATTGATTAAAAAATAATACAATCATATGGAAATTCTATCTGTACCTGTTTGAGGAACCTCCATACTGTTCTCCATAATGGCCGTACTAATTTACAGTCCCACCAGCAGTGAAGATGGGTTCCCCTTTCTCCACATCCTCACCAGCATTTGTTACTCTCAAATTTTTTTTATATTATCTTTAACTTTTTATATAATCTTTACATTATCTTTTTGTATTACTTTTTTATTATCTTTTTTATAATAGCCACTCTAACTGGGGTGAGATGGTATCTCAAAGTAGTTTTGATTTGCATTTCCCTGATAATTAGTGGTGTTGATTATTTTTTCATATACCTGGTGGCCATTTGTCCATCCTCCTTTGAGAGGCGTCTATTCAGTTCCATGATCCAGCAATCCCACTACTGGGTATATATCCAGAGGATGGCAAATCATCATGTGCAATATCTAGGCTATGGAACAAACTAAGTGTCCATCAATGGATGACTGGATGAAGAAAACGTGGTATATATACACAATGGAATACTACTCAGCCATAAAAAGAATGAAATTCTGCCATTCACAGCAACATGGATGAGCCCAGAGAAATTATGCTAAATGAAACAACCCAGGTGCAGAAAGAGAAATACCACATCCTCACTCACGAAATGAGAGCTGAATGCATAAATAAACAAATAAACAATAAAGAGAGAAAGAAAAAGAATGAAACAACAGTCACAATAATGTGTTGAACTTT
>NW_007730066.1:74234-76368 GCF_000696425.1 Galeopterus variegatus
TGGAATACTACTCAGCCATAAAAAGAATGAAATTCTGCCATTCACAGCAACATGGATGAGCCCAGAGAAATTATGCTAAATGAAACAACCCAGGTGCAGAAAGAGAAATACCACATCCTCACTCACGAAATGAGAGCTGAATGCATAAATAAACAAATAAACAATAAAGAGAGAAAGAAAAAGAAAGAAACAACAGTCACAATAATGTGTTGAACTTTTAGAAGGAGAGAAAACAACTGTAGTTGCTAGAGGTAGATAAGGGGAGGGGATGAGGAGAGGGAGGGGGGTTAACAAGGCATTGGTTAATGGACACAAAGGATGATTATGTATTATAATGATGAATAAGTTAACTATTGACCTGGCCACCACATATTGTACACAGCTATTGAAAATCAACTTTGTACCCCACATATATGTATAATAAATTATCCTTTAAAAAAATAAAAAGATAGATGAATCTCAAAGAGTTTGTTTTCAAAAAGATAAACAAAATTAATATACCTCTAGCTAGACTAATGAAGAAAAAAGAGAAAAGACTCAAATAAATAAAATTAGAAATGAAAAGGGAGATATTAAAACTAATACCACAGAAATAAAATGAACAATTATACTCAAAGAAACTGGAAAACCTAGAAGAAATGGATAAGTTCCTGGACACATACAACTTATCAAGGATGAATCATAAAGAACTAGAAAACCTACCCGTACCAATAATGAGTAANGAAAATTAATGCACATGATACATCACATCCACAGAATGAAGGAAAAACAAATGTATAATCATTTCAATAGGTGCAGAAAAAGCATTTGATAAAATCCAACAATGCTTCATGACTAAAAAAATATTCAAAAATTAGATATAGAATGTACCCCAACAAAATACAGGTCACATACAGCAAACCCACAGCTAATATTGTACTGAATGAACAAAAATTGGAGGCCTTTCTTTTTAAACCTGGAACAAGACAAAGATCTTATTCAACACTGTACTAGAATTTTTAGCCAGAGCAAAAAAGCAAGAGGGAGCAATAAGGGGCAATCAAATTGAATAGGAGGAAGCCAAGCTATCCCTATTCACACATGACATGATTACATACATAGAAAAAAACTGAAGACTCCAACAAAAAAATACTAGAACTAATAAATGAATTCGGGACAGTGATAGGATGCAAAATCAACACAAAAATCAATAGCCTTCCTATACACCAACAAAACAGCTGAAGAAGAAATCCAGAAAATCATCCAATTCACGATTGCTACCCCTCAAAAAGAAATACTCAGGAGTAAATTTAACCAAGGAGGTGAAAGACCTCTACAACAAAAACTATGAAACACTGGTGAAAGAAACTGAAGACACAAATAAATAAATAAATAAATCCCCTGTTCATGGATTGAAATAATTAATATAATCAAAATGTCCATATTACCCAAAGCAATCCTCAGATTAAATGCAATCCTCATTTAAAAAAAAAAAAACCCAATGACATATTTTTCACGGAAATAAAAAAAAAAAATCTTAAAATCTGTATGGAAACACAATAGATCCCTTAAAGCTAAATCAACCTAGAATAAAAAGAACAAAGTTGGAGGCATCACACTACCTCACTTCGAAATATGCTATAAGTAGAGTAACCAAAACGTCATGGTACTGGCATAAAAACAGATAAATATATCAATGAAACAGAATAGAGAACCAAGAAATAAACCCGCATGCTTATAACCTATTGATTTTCAACAAAGGTGCCAAGAACATACACTGGGGAAACAACATCCTCCTCAATAAATGGTGCTGGAAAAACTGCATATTCCACATGCATAAGATTGACACTAGTCCCCTATCTCTTACTGTACACAAAAATAAACTCAAAATGAATTTAAATACCCAAAACTATGAAAACTACTGGTAGAAAACAGGCAAAATTCTACATGAAATGTGAGTGGGCTGCACTTTTTTGAGCGAGACTACAGACATAGGAAACTAAAGCAAAAATACACAAATGGACTATCTCAACCTGAAAACTTGTACACAGCAAGGGACACAATCAACAAAGTGAAGAAACTACCTAAAGAATGGGAGAAAGTGTTTGCAAATTACACATCAAAGTACTAATATCCAGAATATATAAGGAACTCA
>NW_007730066.1:76876-87991 GCF_000696425.1 Galeopterus variegatus
GGAGAAAGTGTTTGCAAATTACACATCAAAGTACTAATATCCAGAATATATAAGGAACTCAGACAACTCAGCAGTAAAAAAGCTAATTACCCAATTAAAAAATGGGCAAAGGACCTGAACTGACATTTCCCAAAACAAGATGTAGAAATGGCCAAGAAGCACATGAAAAAATGCTCAACATCACTACTAACCAAGGAAATGCAAATTAAAACCACAGCGAGATATCATGTCACTCTAGTTAGGATGGCCATTACCTACAAGACAGAATATAACAATTGTTGGTGAGCATATGGAGAAAAGGGAGCCCTCCTACATTGTTAGTGGGAATGTAAATTGGTACAGTCATTGTGGAAAACAGTATAAATGTTCCTCAGAGAATGAAAAATAGATCTACCTTATGATCCAGGTATCTTCTTACTGGGTATAAGCCAAAGGAAATAAAGTCAATATATCAAAAAGACACCTGTAGTTAAATGTACATCACAACACTATTCACAATAGTCAAGAGATGGAATCAAACTAAATGTCCTTCAATGGATAAGTGGATTTAAAAAACGTGGCATATATACACAATGGAATACGATGCAGCTATAAAAAAAATGAAATCCTATAATTTGCAGCAAAATGGATGGAACTGGAAACCATCAAGTTAAGTGAAGTAAGTCAGCCAGGCAAAGAAAGACAAATACCACATAATGTGTGGTATTTCATGTGTGGAATATAAAAAAAAAAAAAAAGGCAATAAAGGTGGTTCTCATAGAAGTGGAGAGCAGAATAATGGTTACCAGAGGCTGGGAATGGAGGAGGAGGAGGGAGAAGTGGTTTACTAATGAGTACAAAACTATGCTATCTACCCTAAGTGAATCATTGTGCAGTATATGCATGTACTGAAACAACACACTGTACCCCATGAATATGTACAATTAACTGTTAATTTTTTTAAAAAAATTGAATTAAATATTTTGGGGTTTATGGATGATTGATAAATTCATGGATGATTAAATGGAGTGAATAGGTAATGAAACTATTTCTTTGGCATTCTTTGTCATATGTATGTATAATTTACTGCATAAAATTGCTCTTTGTGAGGAGAAACTTTGTGAGCATAAATTTAAAATGCCTGAGTAAGTAGTATGCAAAGTAGACAGAAGTGAGAGCCAAGAGACCTCAGTTGCAGAGCTGGTGCCATTATAATTAGTGCTGTGACTTCGGAAAAACCACTTCACCTGCTGAACCCCAACTTTCTCATCAATAAAGTGGCTATTAAAAATTTATCACATCTCCTAAGTAAGAGTTGCAGTGAAAATAAAATGGGATGAGACATAAGGAATCTTTGAAAAATGAAGATATGTGTTATTATAATTGGTAACCAGCCAATAAAAAGCAGCTTATGTTTATGTTAGTAAATGTTCTCAGTGGCAATGACCCCAAGAACCTCTCATGGGGTTGGAATCTTCCTTTGGTTCTCTCAGTATCTTAAAATGTGCTTTATATTAGAAGTCCTAGACTTTCTGTTTTCCCTTTAAACGAATTGCTTTTCAGAATATTCCTGTCCTCAGAGAAGATATTGGTTTTATATTTTTTATTACTAATATTTTTTTTCTGCCTTGAAATCCTCTGGTCAGATTTGTCTTCCCTTGCCAAACTCTAGATGTCAGTGTGTCCCCAGGTCTCGTCCATGAGTTTTGTTTGTTTGTTTTGTTTTGTTTTTTCTATATATACTCACTCTTTCTCTAGGTGATGCCATTTAGACCTATTATTTCAATGACCCAATGATGACTCCTAAATTTAGATTCATCCTTTACCTTACCCTGAAATCTAGACTCTCATTTCTGTCTGCTTGCTCAGCATTTCCAGATGTATCTCTAACAGTTATCTCAAACTTAACTCTCAACCCATCTGCCACTGTATCTTTTTTTTTATCTCTGCAAAGGACACCAAGCACTTGACATCAATAACCCAAAACTTTAAAATCATCGTTGGTCCTTATTCTCTCACATGCCACATCCAAGCCGGACTTAAGATTTTGTCTAACTGCTCAGCTCCTCTTTTATCTTTCTCCTGATTACTCCTCCTAACTGGTCTCCCTGCTGACATTCTTACTCCACCACCAGACTATTTTTCACACAGTGAACAATATAATCCTTTAAATATACGAGTCGTTTCAGAGGCTAACCTTGCTCAGCATCCTCCAATAGCTCCCCGTCAACTTAGGACAAAATCTAAAGTTGTCTTGCTCACTGAATTCCAGCCTCTGTGACTTCTTGGTCAGTGTTTTAACATGCTGAGTCTTCTCTCATTTGGGGTTTTTTCCTGCTGTTCCTCCACTCTCACAGTTCACTTCATCACTCTTTCTAGAGCCTTCTCGAAAGCCATCACTTTGGGGAATCCTTCCCTGACCATCATCTATGACCTGCCTCTCCCTTTTTATTTTATCACCTTATCATGCTTTATTTTTCTTCACTGCACTATCACTATCAGTTTTTATTTTTATTTTATTTTTAGCTTGTCTTTTTTCTCGAATATCTATAACATACATACCTTGCTATTGCATAAAGAAAAAAAAAAGATTAACTTTAATAAGTCAGAGCAACTGATATCCGGGCTACCCACTCAGGCTCATTCACAAAGATACAAAACTTAGGGAGTAAGCAAGAAGAATAAGACATACAGGCTTATTATTACCTCTTATCACATTAGAAAAATTAAGTCACAGGGTTAAAAAGCTTAGAATTTCAGAACTGGAAGAAGCCCGAGTTCATCTTTTTTCCAATATTTTAATTGACAGATAAAAATTGTATATATTTATTGTGTACAACATGTTCTTTTGAAATATGTATACATTATGGAATGGCTAAATCAAGGTAATTAACATACGCATTAGCTCACATACTTATATTTTTGTTGCAAGAACACTTAAAATCTACCTTCTTAGCAATTTTCAAAACCTGGTTATGTATGTATGGATGACCTTAGGGGTGAAGGAGAGAGAACAGATCTTAGAGTCATTCAGTCAGTGACAGACAGTGAGCAGGGAGGGGCAAGGTTTTCTGTTGGAAGCAGGGAGCTGCCCTGAATGCAGGGGTCCCCTAGGGGGCACAGCTCTCGTCCAGCTGCATCCAGCTGACGAAGCTTCATGAAATCAAAGAGAATTGTTTTGAAAATAGCTGGAGATGTTTTTGAAGAAGTCTAGACTTTTGACCTTGGAGCATTCCTGAGAACTTAGGAGTGTGTGCTATTCCTGTAAACCCACGCACCCAGCTACTTACACAGAATTAGTAACCCTTTGTTTAGACATGCACTTAGAAAAGTATATAAGGAGAAATGCCTGTTGAATAAAGCGCAACAGCTCCTCGAAACTGTTTGTCCTTCTGACCCCATCTTTTGTCTCTTGTCTCTTTTCTAACCCTGTGCTCATCTTCTGGTCCCGCCATCTCTGGCTGGCTTCCAGCTGTTTTCCATAACATTTCTTTAACAACCAGTATTTTTTTGTTTTGGGGGTTTTTTTGTTTGTTTGTTTGACATTTTGCTTAATTTCAGTAAGAAAAGAAAAGATGGAAGTGTGTACCTTTTTTTTCTATTTTAAGATTGATTTCTTTTTTTTAATTGGTTACGAATATTCATGAGATACAAAGCTGATCATCACCCTTTGGGCCCATGATGTGAAGGCCAGATTCATACTGGCAGCATGCCCATTACCACAAATAGCATTTGTAACCCATGTCCCCCACCCAATTAGCCCCAACCTCCTTCCCTCTCCCTCTTTTCCCCCACTCCACTTTGTAGCCCAGAGAATGTTCTCTCCCTCTGCAAGTCCAACGCACTACTGTGGTCTTTCTTTCCTTCCTTCTTTCTCTCTTAGCTCCCACATATGAGTGAGTGCATGCGGTATTTATGCCTCTGTGCTTTGCTTATTTCATTCAACATAAGTTTCTCCAGGCTCATCCATGTTGTTGCAAAGGAGAGTATTTCATTCTTTTCTATGGCAGAGTAGTATTCCATGGTGTATGTATACCACAGTTTCCTTAACCCATCATCCATCGATGGACATTTAGGTTGGTTTCATATCTTGGCTATTGTAAACAGAGCTGCAATAAACATGGGACTGCAGGTGTCCCTTCGCCATGATGATTTCCATTCTTCTGAGTATATACCCAGAAGTGAGATTGCTGGATCATATGGAAGATTTATCTGTAGTTGTTTGAGAAACCTCCATGCCATTTTCCATAGTGGAACAACCAGTGTTCTGGAAGGAAAAGAAAAAAAAGATGCCAATGCTAATATAGGTATATTTTCCACTAGTGTTGAATTATGCTTTACAGATAATTTTTTTTAAAATGTTTAGAGTATTCTAAAAATCATCTAAATTCTGAGATTGCTTCTATTTTGTAGCTTGACTAAACCCTGTAGAATAAATAGTATAACTCTAAAAATGTCAAAAGTGAAAACAAATCTCAACTTAATTTTATTTATGGTTTCTTTCTTGTATGAAATTCTTGGTCAGTGTAATTTGCAATGTCAATGATGAAGAAAAGCCATTGGTCTTGTCAGGTTTTTTAAGAAACATTTTGATTTTGAATTATAACAAAATATGCCTTTAATCTTTTGATAGATAGCCATTACATTCACTAAATACTATATAAAAATGTTATTAACTATTTTTAATTTCACTGATATTGGTACTAATGCTCATATTTCTTACATTCATATTATTCTACTAATCCCATTAGGCCTTTTGAGCATTGCAATGTTAAAGCCTACTCTTCTATCATTTACATTTTTAAATTGACATTGGGTTACTTTATACATTTCAATTGCTTATAATTGCAACTGTGATAATTTATAAAATGCTAGTCAACCATATGTTCCTCATTCAGTAGGATTCTGTTCATTTCATATTAGCACTTCTAGTAAAGAGTCTGACTCCATTTGGATGTCTGACTGCTGACAGCTTTTAAGCCACACTTCTCCTTCTGCCCCACATCTGGCAAAGCTGATAAAAACAAAAATAAAAACAACACAAATTCTTCCTCCTATAGCACCTGTGGGAAATTAAAATCACGCAAGTCCCAGGGTGTACACATGAAACCCCACTCCTACCCGACCTATCATAAAAACCCCAATTAGCCTCCTTTCCAAATTTTCTCAAGTCATTTTTGGACCAGCTTGGGGAGCCTGCCTTGTTCTCTTCCAGAAGCCTCATTACATGAGTAATAAACATTTTCATACTCACAAGGAGTGTATGTGGTGTCATCATTCTCAATATCTGAACCTGACTTTGGGTTAGGGTCCATCTTCATTAGGTGGGTAGTTACAAAAACATTTCACTTTGGCATTTTATAGGTTTGGTTTGTTTTTTTAACAATTATGTAGAGAACCTACCTAAAACATAGAAGAAAATGTCTCAATTGGTCTAAATCATTTTACTAAAGAAACAAGACTATTCACTGTGTCTAGATTTAAAATGGGGAGAGCAACTCTTTTATTTTCTTTGCAATAATTAGCAAAGAAATAAGGTAGACCAGGTGATCTAAGTTTTCTCTTTCCTAAATATGAGGAGAGCTTCAGTAATGAATAAGTACAATTAGCACCATTTTTACAGTTTAACTGAGCAAATTCTAATATAAACACACACACACACATTCTGTAGAATAGGAAATGGTGCTTATCTAAAAAAAGCACTGTATTTCTGGTAGACCAAATTACCTTAGTATTTAATATGGAGTGAACGCAACCAAGAACTTTGTGTTTAGTAGCTTAGAGTAGAATACAGCTATCAAAGAAGCTGCTTATTTCTTCTTAATAAATAAAACCAGAGACAATAAGCTCTTTCCTCTATTTTGTAAAGTTCTTGACATTATAGGATTATTTTCTCCCAAGTTTTCCATTTATATATGTCACCATTTCAACCTATAATTTATATTTACAAAATATTATATTTAATACTATCTATTTTAATTATTTCTTCACTAATTTATTTATTTTTTTTAAATTTCCATGTCAGAATTGAGTTGACAATAGTTCTCAGATATGGCACAGAACCACTGTTGGTCTGTGCAAGATCTTCCTTTCTTTCTCTTTTTCCTTCTTTCGTCTTCCTCATTACAGGTTATTCTTTCTCTCCACATTAGGGTTGCCAGATAAAATACAGGATGCTACTTAAATTTGAATTTTAGATTAATAACATTTTTTTAAGATTAATAACATTTTTATAGTAAAAGTATGACCACATATTTAGTGTAAGTATGCCCCACACAATTTTGGGGACTAAAACAAAATAAACTACTTACTGTTGCTTTTAGTTGTAGGTACCCTTAGGTTGGCCAACATTGAAATGGTGGCTTTCTCAGAGATTGTTTTAATTCAATACTAGTTGGATACAATTAACTATTATTTGTTGTTTATCTAAAACTCAAATTTAACCAGATGCCCTGTAGTTTTATTTGATATATATGGCAACTCTATTCCTTATTCCTCAACTTTTATTCACATGCTTGTAAACTTCTAGTCTTGTATATTTAATATGTAGATATCTCCATCTATGTTTGTTTACATACATGTATATTCACAAAGTATTGTGTATGCATGTGCATGTTTAAAATTTAAGTAAATTTTATTAAGCTTTAAGTCACATTCCTTTCTCTCTTTTAAGTATCATTATTTTTATACTATACTCGCTGGGCCAATACATAATATTCTACCTAGGCATGGACTTACACTTACACTTTTTCCTGAGGATTCACTTATACTTTTCCTAAGGATAACATCTATGAAGTTTCAATTTTTGCAAAAAGCAATGCTGAAATTATATTCTATGCATGTGTTCTTCTGTTTCTACATTGGAATTTCTCAGGCAACTACTCAGGAGTAAAATCAGTGCCTGGGATATATATTTTCTTCATTTTAGTATGAACTTCCAGATAGTTCTAACAGTTACTTCAGTTTACACTCTTAACATAAGTGCATGAGATTTTCTTTCTCTCTATCTTCTCCAGCAGCTGATATCATTAAACTTTCTCTCTTTTTTTTGTCAATATAGTGAGTATATAAAGTATTTAAATATCCTTTTAATTTTTACTTTTCTGATTACTAATGACATTAAATATTGTGTCACTGTCTTTTTGTAGTAGATCACATTTTCATGCCTCTTTGTGTGTTGAGTAATTTTGGATTCAATCCTTTACATTTTGACTGTTATATTGCTGGGCCTTTGGGATCAAAGACCCTTATTCCTTGAAAAAGTGTTATATTCATATGTTTGTCACTTGGTTAGAAAAACTATCCTACAAAATGCATTAGTTCAGATCTCTGTGCAGTTGATGGCATTTATATTTTTTTTACTTAGCTAAGCTCTTTGCTTTCTGTCCTCTACGTATGTAATTCACTGATCAAACTGAGACTGGACAAAATTTACACATACAACTCAGCCAAGGTTCACTTCTTTGCCTCTCATTTCAGAGATTACTCCCTCACATTGGGGTGGTTATGGTCGCCACCCAGGCTGCTTTCTTCCTTGTGCAGGAAAGACGACATGCTTTTTACTGGATCTTTCACCACCTGCACATGCCGTGACTGGAGCCCACCCTCAGGCTAAAGCTGCTTATGGGTGAGAAACTCGCCCCTTCCCACCTCTTCTTCCAAGTTTCAGCTCACCTCCAAAGTCTACATTTGATAATCACCTTTTATATTTTGGTCAGACTTTATAGTTATTATCAGTAGGTGGATTGATCTGTGTGTTTTCTGTAAATATTTTTTAATTGTAAGCTGATAATTGGTTCAATTTAGTCCATGGAAACCCTAAAGGATATGAATTGGGCATGCTTTTCTCAAGGCAAGATTTTCATTTTCTTCTACTACATGTCCTGTATGCTATAAACACGAGACAACTTTCCCTTTTTGTTGTTGTTTTGTTTTGCCTGGTGATACCCTTACTGAGGGGACAGTCAGAGAGGATGTCATCAGTACCTAACCTGTGCAGTCACTTGGGGCCCTGTACTCAGAGGGCATCACACTCAGGTTAATGCTCTGCTGTTGCCACTTAAAAATTCTTAATAATTTTATGGGCTGGCCCGGTGGCGCACTGCTACAGTGTGCCGCTTGGGAAGCGCGGCGGCGCTCCCGCCGAGGGTTCGGATCCCACATACAGACCGGTTCCCGCTCACTGGCTGAGCGAGGTGCGGGGGCAACACCGAGGGTTGTGATCCCGTTGCCGGGTCCCGGTCCGGTATGGGGGCGACACTGAGGGTTGCGATCCATTGCCGGACATGGAAAAAGACAAAAAGAAAAAAAAAAAATTCTTAATAATTTTAAACAAAAGGTGCCACATTTTCATTTTGCACGAGGTCCCACTGTGGCTAGTCCTGTGGATAGTATACATGAGTTCCATATGAGAACATGCCGACAGCCATAAGGTTGATGGAAATACTGTTTTGTTGTTGTTGTTGCTATTAAAAGTATTACCAACATACAAAAACAAAAATAAACTCTCATCACTTCCATTTATAGGCAGGTAGATGTCACCCTGCCTGCACTTTTACAGAAGCTGCACTTCTTTGACATTTCAGGTTTATTAGGACTCTCCAGTTTTTCTCCACTCGAGCAGACAGTGGTAGTGATGCGCTCAGATTCCCTCTAATCCAGCTTAAACTAAGGATCTTCTTCAGAGGACGTCCTTTGAGTTGTGGGAGCCATTATACTGAATCTGCACAGAGAACTAGAAGTTTCTAGGGATTTATCTCCCCAACCTCCTCACACACACCCTTAGCTAATTACTGTTAGGAGTATGAAAACATAGTTTTGTTTCCTTAAGCCAAAATAAATAACTTATTATGTTATATTAATTTATTATAACAACATATTATTTTAACAATACAATATAATAACATATATAATAATTTAAATTATATGTAATATTATATCAACTTGTATTAATAGTAACCTATACCAACTAAATAACATCATTAGAGTTCCTCTGTGTGATCAGGTCAAAGTTACCTTAACAAGACTTTCCCTAAGATTTTACCTTTGGTTGGCTTCTCCCCTTTCCTCTCCTATTTTCTCTACTTTTTTCATCTGGCAGTGCTTTCTTAAATTCCTGCACAAGAATTCTTATTCTTGCGTCTGCTTCTAAAGAACCCACTGACTTGGTATGATAATAAAGATTTGTTTTCTGTTCTCTCATGCTGGAGTGATACCTCAGATTTTGAGTTCCCAATATTGGCTCAGATCCTAAAGAAGCATTGGTTTATGAATTCTCATGCTGCTATCTCTGTAGTTTCAGACCTTTCTCCCTCCACCAGAGATTTCCCATACTTTCTTATGAGCTGAGAAATATATTTAAAACAATTTTTTTTACAAATTATCCAGAATGTAAGTCAGCTGAGCTATTTTTAGAATACCTGCCATACTGCTGGAAGTATAAGACTTTTTGCATTATTTTTCCCAGTTTCTTATGCTGAATCCTTAGTTCTTGTTAAATGTATTTTCAGTGTTTCTGTTTTTCTGATCAGTGGATTAAAACTATCTATTTTGCTAAGATTTTTTTTATTCCCACACATTCGTTATGCATTGCTTTCATTGTCACTCAGCTCTAAGTAGTTTTTCATTTAACATACATCTTCTTTAACACAGAGGTTTTCCAATACTGCTTTATTGGTGTAAACATGTAAGTAACTTAAAAATCTACTCTTTTGGATTTTCATTTCTTAACTTTGTGTTTTTTGTGTGGTAAGGAAAACTGTAGGACACAATGTTGATGTTCTAGAATTGTTTAGATACATTTGTAGCCTAGTCTATGATACATTTTTGTGACTTTCACTTGCTGCTGGAAGTTCTCTATGTATTTCTGGATTTTCCTCATTTATCACCTCGTGCAAATCTATGATCTTGCTTATTTTTGTCTACTTCTACCAATTTCTGAGAGTGATATAAGATTAATCACTACTTTAATCTGTCACTTTTCATTTTAACATATTTTTAACTTACTTATAGTTACATGCATATATTCCGCTGATTGTTCTATCTCCTATTACTGTTTTCCATAGTAAGTGGCATTTCTCTTTGTCACTGATTATGCTTTTGCCATAATATCTATTTTATGCTCTACTAAAATTGCTACTCTGTATTTCTACTGGTTTACATGTACCTCACATTTTTACATTAACTTTGTTTTTAACTCCCACGTGTCCATTTAAGAATGTCTCTTACAGTGATCATTCGTAAAATATCAGTTTATTATTTGTTGTTGCTGTTTTTGTTGCTGTTATGTAATGCAATCTGAGTATTACTGTCTATTGACCAATGAGTTTAACCAGTTTTTAATTAAGAATGACTTTATATTAAAATCACAGTATATAATATATATGTGTGTATGTGTGTAAATGTTATCATTAATTTTTATCCATTAATTTTATGTTTTCTAATTACTAAGATCTTTTTTGTTTTGTTTTGGTTTTGGTTTTAGTTCTTTCTACCTGTATTAGAAGATTGAATCCTAATTTAGTAATATCTGTACTTAAATTTATTTTACTCTCTCATGCCCAAAGTTTAGCAATATGAGTATTTCCCCCAAAGCAAGACAAGAATTTTAGCAGACTCTCATCTCCCAGCATCCCTCTCAACTTACTGTCATTAAAATATATATTTTATAAGTCATTCCTTATTTAGGATGTAATACACCTTACAAAAATCTTTGTTTCCTTATATTTTATATACTTTATCATTAACTTTCAGATTTATATTTTATTTTGCTGGGGTATATCTATCAAGAGCTCTTTTGAAGAGGTTTAGTGTGGTAAAATTTCAGAGAAATTTTGCATGCATAGGAATATTATCCTTACATCCTCCTTTTCAGATGATTAGTACGTTGAATATTAAATTCTATGTATTTTTTTTTCTTCCAATATGTTAAAGATACTGCTCTGGTAACTATTGTTAAAACATTGATGTTGAAAAAGCATGTATCATTCAGGAAATTAATTTCTCTGGCCTTTCAAATTCTGCATTTATCAAAGAAAAATGCTGTAGTAGAACACGGGTTTGCATCAGTTAGAAATGTGCCTGGATGCAAGAACACAGCATTATTAAATGGATTAATAAATATGTAAGATTTTTTTT
>NW_007730066.1:88423-90541 GCF_000696425.1 Galeopterus variegatus
ATTGATGTTGAAAAAGCATGTATCATTCAGGAAATTAATTTCTCTGGCCTTTCAAATTCTGCATTTATCAAAGAAAAATGCTGTAGTAGAACACGGGTTTGCATCAGTTAGAAATGTGCCTGGATGCAAGAACACAGCATTATTAAATGGATTAATAAATATGTAAGATTTTTTTTTTGTCTCATTTAAATAGAAGGCATGGAGCAGAAAATTCAGAATTAGCTTAAAAAGAAATCAAGAACCCAGACTCCCTGAATCTTTAGTTTTAAATGAATGTCTCAATTTCCCCATTTTTAAAATAAATGGATTGAACTAAATGACTACTAAGATCTTTTCCAGCCACAATATTCTATTATTCTATGAACAGTAATATCACATAATAGGATCAGAGGAGCTCACAATAATAACCCTGAGTTTTTAACAAATTGGTCTATCATGCAGGTTACTGAGCCATTTAATGTAACTGAGGTTTTCTGCCTGATAAAGACTGACCTATCATCCAGACAAGTATACATGGTAGATAAATTCCTTCAGAGGTCCCTATATTTCAAAATCTGATTTTCCATTTTCTTCATTTGAAATAAAGCTGTTAATAAACCCAATGGTAATCTGGCCCTTAGATATTGGCTTCTATTACTACATTCATATGAGACTGACCTATAAATACTTAAATGACAATGTATTCAATTATAACAGAAATAAAATAATCAAGTGAACTACTTGCCTGTGCCTTCTGCTCATTACATTATCTTCCTATAGATAATTTAACAAAGATAGTCATATTTATTTTCAGCCTGTGGCTTGATGAACATGGCAACAGAGCAGATACATCAGGATATGCATTTATTCATTTGTTTTTTCATTCAAATATACTTTTTAAGCATACTATGTTGTAGGAACTTCTGAGAAATTTAAATACAATGGTAAGCATTTTTATTTAAAGAAAAAGTACATACAGTAAAATTCACAAACATTAATTGTTTAGCTCAAAAATTTTTTCAAGACTGCACCTTACATGTCAAGATATAGTATTTCCAACAACTCAGAAAGTTCTCTGCTATCGATAGCTTCCCCCAACTACTTGACCATTATTCTGGCTTCTGTAATATTAGTATCATTTTGCCTGTTCTTGAACTTCATATTCATGAAATTATAAAGTCTGTATTCTTTTGTGTCTATCTTCTTTTGATCAAGCACATATTTTAAGTACTTATCCAATACTGTTGTGCATATCATTAGTAGTATATTCCTTTTAATTTCTGAGTGATATTCCNTCCTGTTCATTCACATTTAGTATGTTTAGATGTTTTATATAATGAATGAAGCTGCTATAAATCTTCTTGTAGAAGTATTTTTATGAACATGTACAGTTATTTTTTTACAGTGTATACCTAGGAGTTTATTTTCTTTGTCATGTGGTAGTGTATCTTTAATTTTATTAGAAAATTCTAAAAAGTTTTTAATGTGGTTTTGCCATTTTAAATTCCTACAAGCAATGTAAGAATTCCAGTTTTTCCATCTCCTCACCAGCACTTGATATTTCTACAGTAAAGATTTAACTCAAAAGGTTTAGGGTGTTCATANAGAGATAACCTCTAAATTCTCGGAATATCCTTAGTGATAAGAATAATTTTGTATATCTAGGGCCTTGGACCTTGCCAGATAGTTTATGCTAACCAGGTAGTTTAGGTGGGGAAGTTGGGCCATACCGTATCAATGTGATATTTGAAGGGGCTGAAGACTGAGTAACTTCACTAAGGTCAACCACATGGGGGTGTCTCCATGCCTATGTGACTGACCCCTAATAAAATCTCTGGACACTGAGGCTTGGCTGAGCTTCCCTGGTTAATAACATTCCAAATGTTTTGTCACACATCATTGTTGGGACAACTGAGCACTTTTTACACAACTCTATTGGGATAGGATAACTAAAAGCTTGCACCTGGTCTCTCCTTGAGATACCTACGTGCCTTTTACCTTTGCTGATTTTAATCTGTATTTCTTCACTGTAACAAACCATAACCATGAGTCTAGCAGCTCCTCTGAGTTCTGTGTGTCCTTCTGAAAATCACTAAACCTGAGGGTGATATTGGAACAACCTATGAGTCAGCACCAGTC
>NW_007730066.1:92387-96419 GCF_000696425.1 Galeopterus variegatus
GGAAGGAAGGAAGGAAGGAAGGAAGGAAGGAAGGAAGGAAGGAAGACCACAATAATACATTCAACTTTCAGAAGGAGAGAACAAATCTATGTTTACTAGAGGTCTGAGTGGGGAGGGTGAGGGGGATTGGGAAGATATTAGGTAAGGATCACAAAGAATACTTATGATTTGTGAAAATGAACATGCTAATAATATTGATTGCATATAATATGTTGTACATAGGTGATGGTAGTCAACACTGTACCCCCAAAATATGAATAATTATGCTTCAATAAAAAAATATGTAAGATATAGGAGTCAGTACGTATTATTCAGTTTCACCATTATCCCATACCCTACAACAAATACTTCACAATGTTTGTAAAAGTAATCTGGAATTTTAAATTGGTATTATTAACATTATAGTCTTATGCATTATTACATTAAATATCTTGTGCTTGCAAATGATATAAACAATAATGAGATGATCAATATGCCCATCCTCCCAGCTTATAAAATAAAGATTTATGAAGACAAACGAATGTTTCTCTATGACCACCAAAGTTGACTTCTATCCTGAATTTAGTGTTTGTCTTTCCCTTCCTTTAAAAAACGTTACTACACATACACTTTACCACATGTATGTATATATATGTGTGTGTGTGTGTATCTATACACGTGAACTATGTATTATATTGTTTTGCATGTTTTGAGCTATATGAAAATGATATATTCCACAAGCTATCCTACAATTTGATTATTTCACTCAATATTGTTTTGAGATTATCATATTGATATGTATATCTTCATTTAAAAACTCTAAACATGGTATTGAGTAGATTACAACTAATCTGACTATTCTCCTATAAATGGATGTTTAGGTTCTTTCCAACTTCTCTGTACTGCAATGTTGAATATACTAATTATCCTGATTTGAGCATCACATATTGCACACATATTCAACTCTGTACCCCACCAATACATACAGTCAACTACATGACAATAAAAAAAAATCTTTAAAAAACCAAAACAAAGAAAAAAGACACTGTTGTGAAGATTCGTGTATATATTTTCTTGTGAATGTTTCTAGTGTCAAACCTTCAGAGTGGAATTACTGAGCCATAGATTTGACTTTACATAGACTTCAGCTTTACTAGATACTGCCAAATTCTTCCCAAATTTACTGCAACAATTTACACTCCCACAGCCTTCAAGTTTTAATTCCATTCACATCTCTGCTAACACACAGTTTGTTGGAGGTTTTTATTTTTGCCAGTTTGTTGCATGTAACATGTATCTCATTATGGTTTTCGTTTTTACTTCACTGGTTACTAACAAGGTTGGATGTATTTTCATTTGTTTATTGGCCTAAGATTTTCTTTTTTCTTTATTCATATATGTTTGGTTGCCTTTTCTCATGGATTACTAGGAGTTATTGTTCTTTTTTTATTGTGGATACAAAACCTTTATCAGTTATATGCATCACTAAAATCTTCTCCAAGTCTATTGCTTGTCATTTTCATAATGTCTTTTTATGCAAAGAAGTATAAAATTTGAACATAGTCAATGTATCTAATTTTTCTTGTATAATTTGGTCTGGGGATGGGATGTCTTGTTTAAAATATTTTCTCCTTTCCAAGGTCATCATATTTTCTTTAAAAATTTTTAAAGCTTCACTTTACACATTAAACCTTTATTCAACCTAGAATTTATTCTGTGTATCATAGAGGTAGAATTATTATATTATTTTTGTATGTGGATAACAAATTATTGAAGCAACATTATTGAATTATCTACTCTTTTCCAATTGATTTTAAATGCTTCCTCTATCATATATCATATTTCCATATATTTGTGGGGTTTTTAATGGGTTCGTTATTGTAATCCATCTTTATAGGTCTATGTATTAATTTCTGGAACAATATTTCAGTTGCTTAATTATTATATGTTATAATATATCTTAAAATTTGATAATGAGGCTTATGTAACTTTGTAATTTAATAAATTAGACCAGATGCTTTCAATCTGAATACCAGGAAAAAAATTAAACTAAGGATGATTTTTATAAATTAAGAAATATTTATTATTATTAATCTTCCAGAACATCTACCAAGCTGGATCTCCAACCTTAGTCCCCAACGTCTAGTGGTCTTTGTTTTCATCCATTTTTCTTTCTATTTTTTGCATATTAAAGTGTATTAATAAGATTTAAAGTTCAGTTTTAAAACGTTTTATTTAACTCAAGCAAACTACCTAGCAGCATATGTAAATTAAGCTTTGAACGACAAAAAAATTCTAATTTCTTGAGACAAGACTTTTATAATTTTAAAAATGTTTGCCAAACAAAATTTAATGAATGTTGAGTCTCTTCCTCTTCCAACAAAACAATTTAAGTTTGAATGAAAACGTTTATCTTTTTGTCAATATTTCTAGAAAGCTTATAATTTTGTCCTCCACACTTCTTATCTGACATTTTATATTTTTAAATTGGCTTTCACTTTCTCCATGATAGCCTTCAATTTCATCTCATTTTTATTTCCTGTGGNGCTGGATCTCCAACCTTAGTCCCCAACGTCTAGTGGTCTTTGTTTTCATCCATTTTTCTTTTTATTTTTTGCATATTAAAGTGTATTAATAAGATTTAAAGTTCAGTTTTAAAACGTTTTATTTAACTCAAGCAAACTACCTTGCAGCATATTAAGCTTTGAAAGACAAAAAAATTCTAATTTCTTGAGACAAGAGTTTTATAATTTTAAAAATGTTTGCCAAACAAATTTTAATGAATGTTGAGTCTCTTCCTCTTCCAACAAAACAATTTAAGTTTGAATGAAAACGTTTGTCTTTTTGTCAATATTTCTAGAAAGCTTATAATTTTGTCCTCCACACTTCTTATCTGACATTTTATATTTTAAAATTGGCTTTCACTTTCTCCATGATAGCCTTCAATTTCATCTCATTTTTATTTCCTGTGGTCCTTCTTTACATAATCTATCCACCCTTTGCAGTGTATTCTCTTACAGTTTCCAGTCAGCCTATTCTCTCCTCATGGCATTCTGCACCTGTCTCAGAGCTTTTTCTCCCCATTCTGTACTGAGGATTCCTAACAGATACCAAAAATTTAATTAAATCCTGCAGCGGGTAATTTTCAGATATATTCTTCTCCACAGTTTTCAAGGGTTTTTTCTTTGTTTGTTTTGTTTTGTTTTTCTCATCCTACTCTCTATTACTTTGTCATAGGCTCTGAATGTGCTGTCCTCTGTACTCAGATAAGATGAGGTTTGAGAGTCACCATGTGTCACTGTTTGCCAACAGGCAGGATATATAAATAGTGAGGGAACTGGTCAATACCGTCCTCGCATCCACACCACTGAACAGGTTACTATTTTCAGCTCCTAGCACAGTTGCCAGGGTATAGCAGACATTCATCTAATGGAGCCAGCCCATATCTTAGGCAGGAGCAGGACATGTAGTTTCCTCCTGGCTCTCTTACTTGTTACTTATTTTTATCTTTGCACTTTATTTTTTTATGACATAGTTAATTTATTTTTTTTTAATTTTATTTTGTCGATATACATTGTGGTTGATTATTGTTGCCCCTTACCAAAACCTCCTTCCCTCCTCCCTCTCCTCCCTCCCACCCAACAATGTCCTTTCTGTTTGCTTGTCATATCAACTTCAAGTAATTGTAGTTGTTATATCTTCTTCCCCACCCCCATTTTGTGTGTGTGTGTGTATGTGTGAATTTATTAATTTTTAGCTCCCACCAATAAGTGAGAACATGTGGTATTTCTCTTTCTGTGCCTGACGTGTTTCACTTAATATAATTCTCTCAAGGTCCATCCATGTTGTTGCAAATGGCAGTATTTCATTCGTTTTTATAGCTGAGTAGTATTCCATTGTGTAGATGTACCACATTTTCCGTATCCACTCATCCGATGATGGACATTTGGGCTGGTTCCAACTCTTGGCTATTGTAAAGAGTGCTGCAATGAACATTGGGGAACAGGTATACCTTCGACTTGATGTTTTCCATTCCTCTGGGTATATTCCCAG
>NW_007730066.1:97024-104978 GCF_000696425.1 Galeopterus variegatus
GTGTGTGTGTGTGTGTGTGTGTGAATTTATTAATTTTTAGCTCCCACCAATAAGTGAGAACATGTGGTATTTCTCTTTCTGTGCCTGACGTGTTTCACTTAATATAATTCTCTCAAGGTCCATCCATGTTGTTGCAAATGGCAGTATTTCATTCGTTTTTATAGCTGAGTAGTATTCCATTGTGTAGATGTACCACATTTTCCGTATCCATTCATCCGATGATGGTTCCAACTCTTGGCTATTGTAAAGAGTGCTGCAATGAACATTGGGGAACAGGTATACCTTCGACTTGATGATTTCCATTCCTCTGGGTATATTCCCAGCAGTGGGATAGCTGGGTCATATGGTAGATCTATCTGCAATTGTTTGAGGAACCTCCATACCATTTTCCATAGAGGCTGCACCATTTTGCAGTCCCACCAACAATGTATGACAGTGCCTTTTTCTCCGCAATCTCACCAGCATTTATCGTTCAGAGTCTTTTGGATATTAGCCATCCTAACTGGGGTGAGATGGTATCTCAGTGTGGTTTTGATTTGCATTTCCCAGATGCTGAGTGATGTTGAGCATTTTTGCACTTTAAATGAATGGAATTTATTAAAATTTGTCATCTCCAACATACTGTTCTCACTAGACTTTTAGTTCCAGGGTGGCTAGCAGCCATGTCTAATAAATTTTGGCATCTGTATATATCACACCACAAAAGAGTAGCCTGTGCTTTCTGTCTTCAATTCCTTTTAAGATAAAAAGTACCTAGTTAATGCAGTCCAGTTTCAGTTGCTCACAAATTACTGAAGATAAATGCCTACTAATCTTTCTTGGAATCTGGATTTGTGGAAAACTGCTCAATAGATTTAGAAGTTAATTATCATTTAGCATTCTTTCTATCTCCCTTAAGAAATGTATACAGCTAAAGAGGAAAATAAAGCAAATGTCATCCACAGCTCCACAACAGACATTGAGAGATATGAAGG
Source organism: Galeopterus variegatus (assembly GCF_000696425.1). NCBI lineage: Eukaryota > Metazoa > Chordata > Mammalia > Dermoptera > Cynocephalidae > Galeopterus > Galeopterus variegatus. The sequence continues at coordinate 97,999 of NW_007730066.1, forward strand.
CCACAATAGTTAGATGTAGTTAACATGTGTTTATATAAAGAGCAAACCATAGCCTCGCCCATCTTTAAAGACACGTGCCTTGCCTGATCAGTTAATCTCCCTTCTAGCTACTGTGAGCATGTCTCCAAATTTAGTGACAAATGGTAGTAAATTTTGATAGTTTGGGAATATTTCCGCATGGAAGGGTGATATGCAGATCACTCCTGTTAGTTTTAAAACCCAGATTGTTCTTCCTTCAAATAGATCTCTCCACACTACTCAGAGAGCCCTTGAAAGTAAATATTGTATCTTATATCTATTTAAAATTACATCACCAGCACAGACTAGATGTTTTAGGGCATTCAAAGTGTTTCTCGCATATAGAAATTAATAAATGTTGATATAAAAATGTAGATGTTCCAAATATTTGTTGAATAAATAAAGGAATAAATAAATTTGCCATTTATCACAGATAAAGTATTTGCATCCCTATTCTTCCCCACCTGCAGGCCAGGATCCACTCCCACTACCAGAATCAATCACTATCTGACATACAATTCATTTTACTTGTTTATTTGTTCTTTATCACACTTCTAAAATATAACTTCCATTAGGCAAGGGAGTTATGCCTACTTTGACAGCGTGACATATATTAAATGTATGAAAAATATATACTGGACAAGTGAACACAGGAATGAAGAAATAAATGCAGGAAAAATTTAAATCTCTCAGTAGTCAGGACTGATTTACAAGTCACTCTTACTACTTCTCTGATCCATAAATCCTATCCTAGTATTTGAGTTTACACCTCTTTTCTACTATTTTATACTTTCTTTTTTATTTTACAATTAAATTTCTGACTTGGTCACAGAAAGATCCAAGTTTTGGAGGGCCTGAAGCTTGTGTTTGGGGGGCTCTACTTATGAAAAAAGAATACATCATTACAAATAAAAAATTAGGAAAGGAAGTGACATGTATTTAGAACTAGAAAAGAAACACAAAAAACTACAAATCTATAAATTCTGGAAAGGAATGTGGAAGGAGAGAAGCGTAGTTTATATCTCCCTTAATCACTTCACGGAAGCAGAGCAACTAGGATAGCAAAAACAAACAAACAAAAAAAACCTACAAAAATAATAAAGTAGGACAAGTTTTACTAAGAACCCAAATTCTGAGAGGCTCAGAGCAAACTACCTATAGATTCAAGACCCACATGGTAGGAAGAAACAGATAAAAGAAAAGGCATTATGTTGGCCCCAAGAGTGTGAGGACCCCCAAATTGCCAAGAGGTACTCACTGGAGTGAAAAATCTACCTGTCTGTCTGTCTGTCTATCTATCTATCTATCTGTACACACATGATATACATAATTAAAAATAGAAAATTGAAGTCAAACTTAAATATAATAATAAGACGAGCTCTTCTATAAAAAGAAAAAAAATTACTTTGGCTAACTGGTCAAATCAAAACTATACTAAGCATAGTTAAGCAACACAAAATAAAGTAGAAAGAAAAAATATTAAAGGTGTAAAAGACCGAAACAACAAAATCAATGTGAGATAATTATACATAAAGAGAAATCATAATCAATTATGATAATAAGAATATATTTTCTTTTTAAATGCACATAAAACATTCATAAAACTTAACATTCCTTGAGCCACAAAAACACTCAATAAAATCCAAAAGCTAGGAACAATACAAACAAGATCTTCTCGCTATAATGCAATAAAACCAAAAAAAATAGTATTCAATTTTTTTTAACATTTTTTACCTTTTTACCTGAAAAAAATTTACAATGAAATTTTAATTGTTTTTATTTTAATATTTTATTTTATTTTAACTTCTCAATATACATTGTAGTTGATTTCCTTGTCCCTTTACCCATTCCTCTTTCCCCCCTCCTCTCCCCTCCCCCACTCACTACATCATATCTGTTCACTTGTCTTAATAAGTTCAGGGAATTGTTGTGATTGTTGTGTCTTTTTCCCCACCCACACCCCTTATTTGTTTGTATATTTATTTATTTATTTTTACCTCCCACAAATAAGTGAGAACATGTGGTATTTCTCTTTCTGTGCCTGACTTGTTTCACTTAATATAATTTTCTCTAAGTCCATCCATGTTGTTGCGAATGGTAGTATTTCATTATTTTTTATGGTAGAGTAGTATTCCATTGTGTAGATGTACCACTCATCTGATGATGGATATTTGGGCTGGTTCCAACTCTTGGCTATTGTAAATAGTGCTGCAATAAACACTGGAGTACAGGTATACCTTCTGCATGATCATTTCCATTCCTCTGGGTATATTCCCAGCAGTGGGATAGCTGAGTCATATGGTGGATCTCTCTGTAGTTGTTTGAGGAACCTCCATACCATTTTCCATAAAGGCAGCACCATTTTGCAGTCCTACTAACAGTGTATGAAAGTTCCCTTTTCTCCGCAACCTCACCAGCATTTATCATTCTCAGTCTTTTGGATATTAGTCATTCTAACTGGAATAAGATGGTATCTCAAAGTGTTTTTCATTTACATTTCCCAAATGCTGAGTGATGTTGAGTGTTTTTTCATGTTTCTGTTGGCCATTTGTATATCTTCCTTTGAGAAATGCCTATTCAGCTCCTTTGCTCATTTTTAAATTGGGTTATTTTGATTTTTGCTGTAAAGTTGTTTGAGTTCCTTGTATATTCTGGGTATTAATCCTTTGTCAGTTGTATATTTTGCAAATATTTTCTCCCCCTCTGTTGGTTGTTTTTCCACTCTGTTGATTGTTTCTTTTGCTGTGCAGAAGCATTGTAGTTTGATATAATCCCATTTGTTTTTCCTTTAGTTGCCTGTGCTTTTGGGGTCAGACTCATGAGGTCTGTACCCACTCCTACTTCCTGGAGTGTTTCCCCTATGTTTTCTTCAAGGAGTTTTATTGTTTCAGGATATATATTTAATTTTTTAATTCATTTTGAGTTGATTTTGGTATATGATGAGAGGTATGGGTCTAGTTTCATTCTACTACATATGAATATACAGTTTTCCCAGCACCATTTGCTGAAATGGCAGTCTCTTCCCTATGTGTAGACTTGATGCCTTTGTCAAAGATCAGATGTCTGTAGGGGTATGGGTTAATTTCTGAGTTCTCTATTCTATTCCATTGATCTGTGCATCTGTTTTTTATGCCAGTACCATGCTGTTTTGGTTATTATAGCTTAGTGGTATAGTTTAAAGTCAGGTAGTATTATGCCTCTGGCTTTATTTTTTTAGCTCAGAATTGCTTTGGCTATTCATGGGCTTTTGTAATTTCATATAAATGTCTGGATAGCTTTTTCCATTTCTGAGAAAAATGTCATTGGAATTTTGATAGGAATTGCATTGATTCTGTAGATCACTTTGGGTAATATGGACATTTTCAAAATGTTAATTCTTCTGATCCAAGAGCATGGGATACCTTCTACCTTCTTGTGTCCTCTTTAATTTCTCTGAACAGTGGTTTGTAGTTCTATTCATAAAGATTTTTCATATCCTTGGTTAACTTTATTCCTAAGTAGCAGTGAACATGCAGAAAAAGAAATCAAGAAAGCTAGCTCATTTACAACACAATGAAATTTTTAAAAGTAAATTAAAAAATTTTTTAAAGGGTGGCTATTAATCTACTCAAGACAAAGTTGAAAATACAAGGCAAAATTGTGTAACTTCTCAAAATTAATTATTATGGAAACAATATAACAGAATCTGTGGAATATGGTCAAAAGATCTGTAAAGTAAAAATGTATATTAAATACCTGTATTAGTCCATTTCTGTTGCTTATGACAAAATACACAGAACTGGGTAATTTGTAAGAAAATGAAATTGGTTGCTTATAGTTTCCATAAAGAAAATAGCAAAAATCAATAAGCCAGAAAACAGAAAAAAAGTAGAATAAATAAATAAATAAATACAAAAATAATTATTTGAAAGATTAACAAAATAGAAAAATTACTACCTAACCTAATGCAAGAAAAATAGAATAGGCCAAGTACACAGTTTTGGAAATGACAAGGAAAAATAGCCTGCAAACAAAACCTAATGCGTATGTCAAAAAACTACTTTGCTCAATTTTATACAAATAAATTTGAAAGCCTGTCAAATGGTAATTTTTTTAAAAAATATATAACTTACCAAAATTGACCCCAGTAGAGATAGAAAGACTAAGTAGACCAATTACCACAGAATAAAATTGAGAAAGCAGCTAAGAACTTCTCCACAAAAATAAATTAAAAAGCACTAGGCCCAGAGTTTTCAGAGATAGATCATTCTAATGTTCCTTAAACTAGTGCAAAGCAAATAATAATAATAATTTGTTGTAAAGTGTAACATTCACACCAAGATCTCAGAAAGACAGTACTGTTAAACTAAGCAAACTAAAAATCAATCTGATTTTTGAATATTAGTATAAAATTTTCAAATAAAACACAGCTGACTTTGCATATCCATGGGTTCTGTATCCGAGGAGTCAACCAACTGAAGATCAAAAATATTCATGGAAAAAAATGGATAAAATTTCAAAAAGCAAAACTTGAATTTGCCACGCATCGAAGTATTATAAGTAATCTAGAGATGACATAAAGTATTATATGAGAGCATGTGAATAGGCTTTATGCAAATATGCCATTTTATAGAAAGGAGTTGAGCGTCCACAGATTTTGGTATCTGTAGGTGTCCTGGAACCAATTTTCATGGACACTGAGGTGACTGTATTATCAACTCTAATTGTGCAGAATTTTTAAAAACTATTGATCACATGAGGTTTATTCTAAGAATGCAAGTGTAGTTCAACATTTAGAAATTGATGAATATAATGCATCATATTTGTAGAGACATGCAGAAAAATTATGTAACAGCCCCATTGATCAGAAAATATATTCACAAAATTCAACACCTATCCATGTTAAAACATTAAATACAATATAAATTATTGGGTACACCCCTAACATAATAGTATTTACCTTAGTCCTCAAATCAACATCTTAATAGGAAACACTATGGGGCCTATTATCTTTTCCAATTAAGTTAGAAAAAAGACAAGGATTTCCACTGTCTCGCCTATTATTTAACATGATATTGAAGACATTATTAGCCAATGCAGTGAGACAAAAGGAAGCAATTAGAGGCATATCCTTTGGAAAATAAGATATAAATCAATCATTATTCACTATGATATAACTGTAAATCAGGAAAATTTTCCTTGTCTCCTTTGCCCTCTGCTGCTCCTGTTCAGTGCTGTCAGCACATTCCAAGCTATGCCTGCTGCTTTAGAGCAGCCTTCTCTATTTGGCTTGCCAGTGGCAAAATAAAAAGAACAAGAGACTCCACTTTGCTGTCAAACCCTAACTGCCTGCCAGAACTTAAATTTGCTTCCCTAAATTAAAGGATATCAGGCATTCCCCTGATTGCACACCATGACAATTGACCCTTGTGAGTATAGATCTGTCTGTCAATATAAAGGAGGGTATGGTGAGTGGTAATATTTCCAGATCTTTCACCCAGAAAACTTAATATTAGGTGCATCACAATTGGCTCTCAAAGAGCTCTGTATTGCTGCTATAACAAACTACCACAAACTCAGTGGCTTAAAACAACATAAATTTATCATCTTACAATACTGGGGTGCAGAAGCCTGGGCTAAAATCAAGGTATAGGCAAATCTGTGTTCCTTCTTGGAGGCTCCAGAGGAGAATCCATTTCCTTGCCTTTTCTGTCTTTTACAAGCTGCCCACATTCCTTGATTTGTGGCCTCTTCCTCCTTCAAAACCAGCAAAGTTGGACAGAGTCATCCTCACAATGCCAGTCTCTGGTTCCTTCTCTTTTCTGCCTCCCTCTTCTACTAATAAGAATCTTTGTGGCTACATTGGGCCCATCTGGATAATCTAGGATAGTCTCCATATCTCAGGCTTAGTTGATTGGCAATTGTAATTCCATCCACAACCTTAACTCACTTTTCCATGTAAATTATCATTCACAGATTTCAGGAATTGGGATGTAGACATTATTGAGGGGCCATAATTTTGCTTATTATAGCCTCTTAGAGGAGAGAGTTCTAATTTTACAAATCAGGAATCTGAGATCAATAAAGGTAAAATGTCCTGCCTAAAATCACACAGCTAGCTCTAATCTTACTTGAGGGTAGATGAGAACCAAATTCCCTATCTCACAGACCACAGTAATCTTCACATAGCAGACCCAACACAAATTATATACTTCAGCCTCCCCTCCACCAATAAAATATTACTCTATAGTACATAGAACATTTTTAAAGCTTAATATGAAATATAAAAATTCTACATGCATTTTTTTCTTTTAAATTCAAAATATAGCACCTTAATATTTTTAGTATACTTGGTGGCAAAGAAGATGACAGCAAAGAAAAGTATGGGATTGAGATTCAATGAATATTTTTGCTAGTGAAACTTGAAGATCTAAGCACTGATATAAGAAGGAAGTTGTTATTTTATTAAACATACATTGAACTTGCACACGTCTGAAGGGACTTCCTGTCACAGCACTGAAATTCAGTATTTGATCGTTAGGCTCTAATTTAAGCTGACACTGCAGTCATACATACACACAACCCCTTTTTTTAGTTAATAAATGTCTAGACTTCTTTTCCTTGGAAAGGTTGGCATTCTTCACTTCGGTAATGTCATTAGAGACACTTCTGTAATTTTCTGTGAGGCAGCAGGGAACGTTAGTTCTTAGAACCATAGACATTAGAGAGCAAGTGTAACCAGAGAGGTCAACACATTCATCAGCGTGTCTCTCCAGGACTGCCTTTACTGAGACCTGTTCCCTTCTATCTTGACTCCAGAAGAAAGGTGCTGTCAACCTCATTTAGAAGGTGATTCCACGTTTCTACTCTTTAGGTGCTCTTTTCACTCAATTTCCTTCTTTTTTTAAGTATAACCCAATGCTCTTGGTTAGTATCTTTCACTCCCATTCAGACATTGCCTCATGAGCTTGTCCAGATAATTT
>NW_007730066.1:105967-106487 GCF_000696425.1 Galeopterus variegatus
AAGAACAGACTGCTGTTGACGGAGGCTCAATACTTAATGAATCCCTGAAAATCTCAGGCTGTCTGAGTTCTGTACATTTCCAGGGAGAAAATCAGTTGTAGACAGGGAGGACTGAAAAGTCTATTGGGCTACTGGGGAAAAGTCAATTCAACACAATTCTACTGCAAAGCATGAGGTGCTTTTCTAAGCACTGAAAAGATATTTGTAATGTTAGGAGAAACAAAGGAAAAACACATCAATTCCAACACTAGTAAAGAGAAGGGATGAGCAGCCAGGCACAGTTCTGTGGAGTTTTGAGGGCAGTGGCTGGCTCTTCATTGTAATCCCGGCACCACAGGGTATTGAAGAGCATACTAAGAAGTTTGATTTGATTTTTTTTTTTTTTTTGTAGAGAGAGGAGAAGTGTGATTTAATAGAAGGAAAAAGGACTTTGTAAACATGCAAAGCTTGGTTTGGAATCACTGCAACACTAACTGTGAAGTGTTCAAGATACTTAGCAATCCTTATTCTCAGTTTCCTC
>NW_007730066.1:106690-138311 GCF_000696425.1 Galeopterus variegatus
CACTGCAACACTAACTGTGAAGTGTTCAAGATACTTAGCAATCCTTATTCTCAGTTTCCTCATTAAAAAGGGTAGTGGGCAATGATGTCCCGCTTATAAGTCTGTTTTGTTGATAAGATGAGAAAATACCCTAAATAATTGCCCAGCGTAAAATTATGAAAATCTTGGGATTTTTTTTTTTAATGAATGATCACTAATTTTATTTTATTTATTTATTTATTTATTTATTTATTTTGGCAGCTGCCTAGTACAGGGATCTGAACCTGCAACCTTGGTGTTATAAGGCTGTGTCCTAACCAACTGAGGTAATGGACCAGCTGAGGTTTTAGTAAATAATAGTAACTCTATTCTTTGCTCTTTTCTACTTCCCTCACTTCCTCCTTTTTCCCCCCTTTCTAAGGGGACATTATTAGAGGTAATAGAATGAACAAACCACAGTTAAGATGATAATGTCCTTTGGACTATTGTGAAACCCTCCTAACTCTCTTCACCTCTGTTCATTCAGTTGTCATCAAGATATGCCACCACTGCCTCCAGCACTCAATTTCATATTCCACGTTACCATGGCAAATTTGATAAAAATATTTCCCAGCTCAAAAGCTCTTCAGCATGGAATTCAAATTCATGCACTATCTGGTCCTTCTCCAGTTCAGAGATATAAGACTATTTTTTTCTTCCATTCAACAAATATTTAGAGGATACCTAGTATGTACAAGGCATTGTATCAGGTGTTAGGTAACTAAACTTAAAATTTTTTTCAAAAGATTTTTTGAAAAGATGTTTGAAATGCAATTTTATAGAGTTAAATTTTCATTATGCCTAGCTTATTTTCTAAAATAAATATGTATTATTTATGTAATTATTTTTAAAAATCATATTGAGTTCATATTATCTCTGTTTTATTAATGAGGGCATTAAGACTCCAGAAATTAAGTACATATCCCATGATAAAACAGCATAGAAAAATCCAAGTAGAATTTGAACTATGAAATTTTAAAATCTGCAGTTTTTATTTTTGCTCGCCTTTGGCCTTTAGGTTATAAAAAATATTTTTTTCTCTGTATCCTCCCAAATGAGTTTGACAAAGACTTTGTTTTCAGAAATATTTTCTTTTAAGTGACATTAATCAAACATTTAATAATGCTTTTTCCTATCTTCTATACCCCAATAAAGGAATTTGCTGCTTTAGCCAGAAAACATTGAATGACACAACTGAGCAATATAGTTTCTTCATCTTTATAACTATGTTTTGGCCTAGAGTTTTTATCCTTGGGAGGTTTGAAAGCATTATTTATACATGACATTTTGAGGTTGGTAACTCTCTTCACAAATTTTCTTTCCTTCCAATGTAAAGGAAAAGAAATCTCTTTGCACACACTTTTTTATCTCAAAAACTCTCAGACATGTAATCAATTTTGACCCATTAGGAAACCACTACATACATTGGGAAAAATATAGTCTCTGTGACCTTGTTAACGATTGCCACAATTTTCTAACCAGAATCAAGGAAGGTCTTAGTGACTTGAATCACTTGTCAAAATGTTCTCATCCATTATGCTGTCCAGGCTGAACAGGGGCCTAGATGTTGCAGAGTTTGCTTTGTTTATTTCATCATCTTTTGTCTCCTTGAGTTTCAGGCTAGAGTGACAATGTCATTCTCTTGCCAACCAAGGACATGAATGACAAATCAAAGGATAGAAATGTGATCTAAGATATGTTAAGGAGACTCCTTTTTTTCTTCTAGGAATCTCTCTTATTTGGGGATCTATTCTCAGAATTCTAGCTCTGGGGTACCACATCTGACTAACACCCAAGGTTGCTGGATCTCCTAAGTTCAGGTTCCATGGCTGTCTTTCTCTGGTGTTGGCTTTCTTCAGATGGTTAGTCATTCCATGTTGTGTGTTTATTTTTGGATGTGTAATTTCCTGTCTGACTGTCTGATGCATCTCTGCTGCATCAGCTTGGAAGTAACCATAGAATGTGCTGCTGAGGCTCTCTTTACTGAGAATGCTAGCCATCTGAGAATGGCTATGCACCATTTTTTCCTGGAGGGACCAGCCATCCAGAACATTGTCTTTTATATCTAATTCAAGCTCCCTCATACTCTGCATCCTCCTCAATGTGCACATTGAGATGAAGATATATGGATATACAGTCAAGTCATGAGCCATTCCTATTGGCAAAACCAATGAATCCCTTTGTTGGTGGTGATTGAGTTGCTTTCTACTCCGAGTAAAGGTCTGCTTTTACTGCTTACCACACTTTTGTTATCAGACCTCCCATGGTGGTTTTAGCTGTGGTTTCAGTCCTCAGTTCTATGTCTTCCATTAATTTTGCCTTTGTTGGTGGTGATTGAGTTGCTTTCTACTCCGAGTAAAGGTCTGCTTTTACTGCTTACTACACTTTTGTTATCAGACCTCCCATGGTGGTTTTAGCTGTGGTTTCAGTCCTCAGTTCTATGTCTTCCATTAATTTTGCACAGTTTCTGGTCCATGAAATAACTCTTTTGTGACATGAACAACAGAAGCCTAGGATTTAATGTAATCCAGTCCCCCAAGGCTCAGGTCTGTTTTTGGCACATCTACTGATTCCCATACCAAGGCCTCTTTCACACACAGCATTTTGTAACATCATTTTTTATTATGTACCTTAGGACAGCCATGGTGGATTGAATAGTTGCTATTGTTTGAAAATTTTTGTCCCCTCCAAAACACATGTTGAAACTTAATCCTCAATGCAAGAGTGTTGGGAGGTGGGGCCTTATAGGAGGTGGTTAGGTCATGAGGGCTCTGTCCTCATAAATTGATTAAAGCCCTTATAAAAGGCTCTGTGGAGGGAGTTTGCTCTCACTTGTCCTCCTGCCCCTCCACCATGTGTTGACACAGCAAGAAGAACCTCACCAGATACTGGCCCCTTGATCTTGGACTTCCCAGCCTACAGAGCTATAAAAAATAAATTTCTGCCTTTTATAAATTACCCAGTCTGTGGTATTTTGTTGTAGCAGCACAAAACAGACTAAGATAATAGAGTTCCCTAAAAGTTAACCCAGAACCTCACAATGTGACTTTATTTAGAAATAGGGACTTTACAGTTATAATTAAGGATCACAAGAAAAAATCATCCCAGGTAGTATGGGCTCTAAATCCAATGAATAGTGTTCTTAAAAGAAGAGGAGAGGTCACTGAAAGGCAGAGACACATGTAGGAGAGACTTCCATGTGACAATCAAGGCGAAGATTGAAGAGATGCATCTATAGTCCAAGGAGTGTCAAGGATTGCTGACAAACACCAGAAACTAGGAGTGAAGCATGGAACAGATTTTCTTCTCACAGCCCAGAAAAGGAACCAACCCTGCCACCACCTTGATCATAGGCTTCTGGCCTCCGGAACTGTGAGAAAATAAATTTATATTGTTTTAAGCAAAACCCAGTTTTTGGTACTTCATTGCAATAGACCTAGTAAACTAATTTAACAGCCCTCCTTATCCACATAAATTTTATAAAGGCACATTAAACTGTAATCTTTAGCATGTAAAGATAAAGTTACCTGTATTTGTGTATCTTTTCTATTATAGAGAAATGAGTTTTATTATTCTTTTGATGGTACAGCTAGAAACCCAGAAAAGTCTGAATTTTGCTGCATGATTTATCTCAACTTTATTCACTCTTTTCTCAACCTCCAGCCTCCCCAACTCCAACCAAAGCCAGTTTCTCAGAGAGCTGTATATAAGGAACAGAGATCACATGAAAAACAAAGTATTACTTTATTTAATGAGATAGTACCATTTAACCCCTAAATCAGAATTCTGGAAAAATTTTACTGAAGTGAATAGATAAAGCTTGAGGCTTAGGTGAGACCTTCTGATTCCCCCTGAATTTAAGTCCTGGGATAGAATGAAGAAAGACATGGTTATGTCCTAGATGTAGGCCTTGCTGTCGTCTGCTTTCTATATGAAAGATAGAAACAGGGAGTGCAAGGGAGCCCCAAATGTACAAGTGTGCCTTCTATCCTTTCAATAGCCAGTCATTAGGCCCAGCTCTGTCTTGATTTTGCTTATACAAAAGGAAAACCTTAATATGCATTTGATTTTATATCTCTTTATTCATTTATTTTGAGACTATATAAGTAACTATTAAATAGCAGTTTTTCTGGTAGGCACTGGATACCCAAACACCAATGCAAAATAGTTCACAGAGCTTAGAATCCAATGGGGATATGTATAGAAAAATAAGCAAAATATGATACTTGTGATAAATGCCATTGCCACGGTTTGAATGTTTGTCCTCTCCAAAACTCATGTTGAAACTTAATTCCCCTTAAAACAGTATTAAGGTGGTGGGAAATCACACTATAATATTGAAAGGTGGAGCTTTTAAGAGGTGATTGGGTCTTGAGGACTCTGCCTTCATGAATGGATTAATCCACTTGTGGAGTAATAGATTAGTGGGTTAGTGGATTAATGGGTTATCATGGGAGTCAGAGTGGTGGCTTTATAAGAAGAGAAAAAGAGACCTGAGCTAGAATTCTCAGCCCTCTTGTGATGTGATGATTTGTTACCACCTCAGGACTCTGCAGAGAGTCCCCCACCAGCAAGAAGGCCTTTACCAGATGCAGCCTCTTGACCTTGGACTTCTGGCCTCTAGAACTGCAAGAAATAAATTTTGTTTCTTTATAAATTACCCAGTTTGGGGTATTCTGTTATAAGTAACAACAACAAAAAAAAAAAGAAAATAGACTAGGAGAGTAATTACAGAGATATGCTCAGGCTTTCATAGAAATACAGGGGTATAGAGCTAATTGTGAATATCAGGGGATAGAAGATCAGGAAAGGTGATACTAAGATGAGTCTTGAACAATGAGTACAAAAAAGTGCAGTCACAAGAATAAAGGGCAGAAGGTGGAATGTTTGAAGCAGAGAAGAGTTTGCATAAAATCCTGTGGAGATGAAAGAGGATCTGGTAGACATAGGAGCTACACAAAAGCAGTTTAGACTCTGGAGCATTGGATGGGGCAGGTGGAGGAAATTGATGATGTTAGAAAGGCAAGGTAATTGGAGGTCATGCCCTAGTCCATCAGGAGTGACTGAACTGCACATTTAAAAATAGAAAATAATGACATGATGATGATGATGGCACCTTCAAGCAAAGGTTCAGCTTATTCTGATGGAAGAAATTCACTTAAAGACTGCAGTGCCATTTGCCTAGAAAGTTCATATATAATAAAATTTTTTTATAAATAAATTATGAAGAAATAATTCAGATATTTTGCGAACAAAATTTGCAGTAAAACTAATATGCATTGACTACTGTTCCAAGCCCTTAACAAAACATTCTCTCTCTTTATAAATAAATTATGAAGAAATAATTCAGATATTTTGCGAACAAAATTTGCAGTAAAACTGATATGCATTGACTACTGTTCCAAGCCCTTAACAAAACATTCTCTCTTATAATATTCACAACAATACTTCAAGGTGAGAACTTTACCACCCCATCTTACAAGAGGGAAGAGGGAGGGAGGTTTCGGTGATGGGACATAATAATCAACTACATTGTATATTGACAAAATAAAAATAATAAAAAAAAATGGGAAAACTGAGGTATGAAGAGATTATATATCTTGCCCAAGGTGATACACCTGGCTGTGTCATAACCACACCCAAGACCACCATCAAAGGATTAACATATTCATTATGATATGGTTGATCCTCACAATATAGTCACCTTTTTAAGGCCCCACCTTTAAATTACCATGATAGGATTTCTCACCTTCTTAACACTGTCATAGTGGGGGTTAAGTTTCTAATATGAGCTTTCAGGGGACAAACATATCCAAAATATATCACCCCACATGAAATAAGTTGTATTTCTCTGACATCTACTTGTTTATTTTTTACATAGCCTAATTCAAATGTTCTGCCCTTGTCATATATTCACTTGTAGGCATTTTTGTGGCCAGCATAACCTTACTTTAGTGTCACCAACCAATGGGTGCTTGGCTTTTTCAGTGGGTTTATGTTGTTTATGAATTGCTATATCATCTTCCTCTGGAGTTAAGTTCTGAGCTTTCATAACTCTTGTAAATAAACATCTCTGCATGTGCAACTTAAGCATGGAGAGCATCTGGCTGAAGCTAACCAGGGCAAATCACTTGTGGCATGACTGGTTTATTAGTCTACTGGGGCTGCCATAACAAAATGCTACAGTCTGGGTGACTTAAACAACAGAAATCTATTTTCTCACAGTTCTGGAGGCTGGAGTCCAAGATCAAGGTTTGGGCAGGTTTCTTCCAATGCCTCTCTCCTTGGTTTTATCCTCACCTGATCTTTCCTTGTGCATGTGCATCCCTGGTGGCTCTTTTTGTGTCCAAATTTTTTTATAAGGACACAAGTCATATTGGATTAGGACCACCCTAAGGGCTCATTTTAATTAAATCATCTCTTTAAAGGATTTATCTCCAAATAAGTCACATTCTGAGGTACTGGGGGTTGAGGATTGGGGTGAATTGGGGTGATAGGGGAGACACGGTTCATTCCATAACACTCAGCCTTAAAATATGGATGTCATATGATTTGTAAAGCACATGACAGCTCTTATACATTCTACTTGAATATTGAGTATCTGGTGATGTGTCTTTTAACAAAGTCTGCACATGCAATTCCCTCGGTACTCAATATCTTCCCTTATAAATGACCAAAGCAGCAAGAGAGAAATTGAGGGTGAGACTTTTGTGAAAGTTTGCTTGAATTCAAATTTCAGCTTTGCTCCTTGCTAACCATTAGCCTTAGACAGATTATCAATGTTTCTAAGCCTTGGTGGCCTCATTTAAAGAAAATAGTGACTCTCTCATAGAGATTTTGGAGGATTAAATTTGATAATGCCTGTAAAATAATTAACATAGTCCCTGGCTTATCATAAGCACTTCACAGACATTAGATACTATCATCATCATTATTATTATAAGTAGCTAAAATCCACATACATATATATTATGTCAATTACTAGTTTGTGTTTATGGAGATGAAACAGGAACAAAAAATTTTTCAATGATAGTGTCCCAAATTTCCAAGTAAGTAAGAGAGGTGGTTATTGTGGTTTGGTTTGCAAACTTGCACATGAAATGCTTGCCTTCCTCATAGTGGCAAATGTCATAGGTTGGCTCACCTAACTTCTATTCCCTACTATACTTTCCTCCACGATAGGGGGCAAGGGAGCTAAATACTTAATTTTTCTGACCAGCTGATAAGAGAAATAGATCCCTTCCTAAATGAAAAGACAAAGTTCACTTCATGCCAAGATTTGGTTTCTAATGCCATTCTCCAATAAAAGGAACCAGAGCTCCTTTGAGAAATGGCTTATTCTAGGATTGAGGCAGGAAGATACAGGATGAGCATGGAGTATGTTGCCAGAAAGTAAGGAAGTATTCAAAACAACAATCACAACAAGAACAAAAAAAGAGAGAGTATATCAAAGAGACACAGAAGCCAACCCCAAGAGCTCTCAGTAGCCAAATTTAAAATCACTTCAACAACAAAATAAATAAGGTAACGTTGAATTACAAACCACAGCCTAAAATAAATGTTCATAAATCTATACAAATATTAATGGACTGTCTATATAAATAAAAGGGGGAGAAGAGAAAAATTTGTTGTGCAGAATTCCAATTAGTGCTGTATGTACCTTCAGAGATAGACTTCCATCCCATAGTATTTATGGATTATTATTCATGACAATAAGAATGGCGCAGGGCTGAGATTGGCCCCTGTCTGAGCTTGAGATTTCTCATGTTGAATCTGCTCTGCTTCCACCCAAGCACAGTTGCATAGACGTTACCTTCTACACATCCTCCACTTACTGATGACCAGAGCCCGCCCTCTCTCTTGTGGGTGAAGGAGAACCCAAGGACAGTGAGGGTAGGTGTCCCACAGGTCAAATAAGTCAAGGACCAAGAAAGGTTTCAGGCAGACACAGCTATCACTTTCTGCCTGTGTTCTGGACTTGATGACAGGGTCATCAGTGTAGCCCTGCAGGATGGGACACGAACAGATCTCACTCAGGAGAAGCTGAGCTGTCCTGGGATTCTGACTCTAATCATCCGATAAGTTCCATCCAGCTCTGGTCTCTCATCTGGGGACACACAGCCCTCTCTCCCTTTGCACTCGTCTATGTTGTCCTTTGCCTCAGCGAGGCCTGGGGAAATTATTTTCTGGTCTCATGGTGGAAGCCTCTCTCCTTTCTTTACATAATCCAGTTTTATTGTAGATGCCCTGAATTTTTTATACTGGCCACTAAGTTTTGAGATCTTGAATCGCAAAACCATCTTAATACTCCCAGATCCTTTATCTGAGGCACTTACTGAACATCTTAGCCTAAAGAGAACCAAATGATGACAGAACTGGGAACAAACAAAAATAGTTAATATTTCAAAAATATCTCACTTTATTTTCTCTCTTTTTCTCCTTCCTTCTCTCCAGTCCCGAAGCATCCATGTATCCCAGCGATCATAAAGCAAGGTAGAATTTCCCAAGTGCCTTATGTCAGGTACAGATGGAAGGGGGAGGCAGATAAAGGAGAGAGTATGATTAGCTTTAAATGATCATACCAGATGGGGAGTTGAGCACACAGGACTTTGGAAAGGGCATTCTTGGCAGAAAGAGCCGTCTGGAGCCAGACAGGGAACAGGAAGATGCACATTTGTAGCAACAATGGCTTGGTCGGCTTGTCTGCTGCACAGGCTTCAAATGCCAGACAAAGAGGTTTGGACTTTGCTCCACAGTGTTAGAATATGCTGGAGGTGTTAGAGCAGAGGTGGGATGTGGTAGGAACAGTGTCGTGTAAAGACATACAGTAGTGACATACTACTGATCATCTGAAGGATAGAAAATGGAGACAGCAAGACTGGTCCAACAACTTTCACAACTATCAGGTGAGAGATAATGAGGCCCTAAACTAGGGCAGCAGTAGTGGAAGTGGGGAATAGATGATCAGCATGGAACTACGAAGCAGAACTCATCACATGCCTACTCCGTGCCAGACACAGGGCTTCAAGTTTCACTGGGATTATTTCAGTTAATTTTATTGCAAGTAAGTGAGAATCAAATTGTTATTACTCCTATTTCACAGATAAAGAAACTGAGACTGAGGTTGGACAGTAGTCTCTGGAATAGTCATGGATCATATCTGTTTTCTTGATGTAATTACTGAGGTAGCTTCTCCCTGAGAGGCCCACCATCAGTTCCTTTCCTCTTGTATGTGATTACCATTCCCCCACCAAGAGGTAGAATTTATTCATTCAGGCCCTTGACTTCAGGCTGACCTGTGACTCTTTTAGCCAATAGAATGCTGTGGATGTGACACTGTACCAATTCCAGGCATCACCTTGGAAGGACTTAGGATTTCCACGTGTGTCTCTTAGAACACTTTTTTCTGTGGATACCCTCTCTGAACCCAGCACCATGCTGTGTGATAAACCCAAGCCACATGAAGAGGCCATATGCAGGTGCTCAGGTCAACAACCCAGCCGAGCTGCCAGCTGACAGCCAGCACCGACCAGCCATATCAGGGGGTCATCTTAGCTACTTGAGCCTTCAGATGATACCACCTCCAGCCAACAACCACATGAAAGACCACAAGAGAAAACACCTGGCTAAGCCTGTTCAACCCAGAGAATCATGAGAGATAATAATGATGCCTGCTTTAAGCCACTTAGTTTTGGGGTATTTGCCTTCACCACAATAGATCACAAAAGCAAACATTAATGATGCTTTTTTAGTTGTTGTCTCTCAAAAGCGTCCTGCTATGGACAACATATTGCATGGTTAACCTAGGTGCATTAGTGTTGACTAAGTGTAAGTGCTGCATAAAAACTGTTTGTTAAGTGTATTATCAAACAAATGAATAGGTTCAATGAAGGTATAAGAGTCGGCTGCTCTAAGCTGATTGAACAGTTGCTTGGGGAGACCATCGTCCACTCTGCCCAGTGCCTGTTCTCAGACTAATTCTTTAACCAACATGGAAAGGGAAGGGTGGGGAAAAAACCTGAGTATAGGATAAAACGTATCATGAGGTTTTAATAAACTCTAAAGTGGGCACTTTTTAAAAAAAATGATCTATTTTTTTTTCTAAAATAGAAATTATGTCTAGCTTTTATAACGTCTCAGGCTTTCCTCAAGGACTTTTCTCATAAATTTTAACATTAGCATCCTTGGTGCTGCTTAACTGCAGATAATGTATTTTTTTAAACCATATTCTTCTCTTAGAGCTCATTAAAAGCTCTCACTCCTCTAATGATTTCTGGAACTCAAGTTAGACTTATTAGTGCACAAGGAGCAATAGATGCCTAAATGTCAGGACTATTTACCAGCTGAAAAAGCTGTTGCTGGAGAAGCATTTGTCTTCTGGGGGAAATAGTGACTGTGGATAGTTCATTCCATTCTTCCTGATGGGAAATGATCCTCCTGAATCCAAAGCTATTTAGACCAACTAAGCTTCAGCATGGAAAATTACTTTCTGGGTCAACCAATGTCCCAGTCTGCTTTTAACTGGGGGAGTTATTGCTGATGTTGCCATAGAGTCTTCCCCACAGGCCAGAAGCTCCTCCTGGGCAGTGCTAAACCTGTTGTTTTATTTATTCTTGTATGTGTGGTGCTTGTTACCATAGCTGGAACACAGGTCACTGTCCAATAAAGGTTCATCTGCCTTAGTCTCACTTCTCTTCTCTTCTCTCTATATCATCTGTTTCTATTTGATCAATATTTGAAAAATTTAGATTCAACCTCCTTAACAATTCTCAAATCCAACCTCTCTCAGCTCCATTCTCTCTTTCGTTAACTGAGTACAGGCACCATCACTTCCTCACTAGGCTTCTAGGCAATCCCCTAATTAATATCACCTTCCTCCGTCCATTCTTCACATTGATGCCAAAATGGTGGTGAACTTAGCTCCATTCATGCTTAAAACACTTCAGTGACTCCTCTTTGTCCCTCTCTTAGCACAGGAAAAAATAAATCTGAACTCCTCAGCATGCGCCCAAGGCTGTGTTTTATCTGGTCTCCCAACATTTTCCAGATCTCTCACTCAGCATCTCTAGATAAATTATGGCCCAATCAAGCCAGACTCCTCCTTCCCCAAATATTTCATACACTATCCTTCTTCATTGTATCTTACTGCATGAGTTTTCCTTAGCCTGGAATATTCTTCCTGCCATCTTGGCTTGTTGAAATTTACTCTTCATTAATGACCCAGTAGATGATCTCCAAGATGCTTCTCAGCTCTCCCTGCCTGTGGCTTGATTGCAGTCCTCCTGTTCAGTCATTGCAAATGACTTCAATGTCTCATTTGAAGACAATTCTCAAAGGTTGGATGGAGTAGTAAGGAATTAAGTCAGAAAGCTGAAAGTGAAAAGGAAAACAAAATATCCACTTATAGGAGGAAGCAAAGGAGGCAAGAGGAAAAAACACTATTAGAGGAGGAAAAAGCCAAGGATGTTTCCTTTTAGTTCTTCCTTTTCTCATAAAATCAGGAAGCCTCACATAGATTATTGCTCTAACAATTTATTGATGACAATTTTTACCTCTATATTTGCATGTTAATAAATATTAAATTATCAGAAAAAATATTAACAAAACCCTCTTTCCTTACCCTCTTTTAGTAACTCATTTTTAGTAATCCTCTTTGTGTTTCTTATTTGGTCAAGAATAATGGAAAAAATTTACTAAAAAATACACCTGATTTAGCATTCATCTTCCAACATAAATATGTGTGAAAAACTAAAATAAGGCAGAAGAGGGGGCTACAAATAGCACCAAGCAGCAAAATAGTTATCTGTAAGGCTGAGGTCATATAGTAGATACATTGCCAAAACAAGAGACCTTATATATTTTAGACATATGAAAAGGTATAGAACAACAGAGTACATATCTATGCACCCAACACCCATCTTAAGAACCTGCATACACCTCCATATACCTATGATAGTTTTTTTAAGCATTCTTAAAATTCAATATATTTGAAATACTGCCCAGCTGTTAAAAATTTAATTTTAAAAATAGCATAGCACAGAGCTTAACACGATTAATGTCCACTCCCTTCTGTTCCCCCTTTCTCAAAATGTGTAAACAAGCTCTCTGACAGTGGACTTCCAGACAGAACGATGTGCTTGTGAGTAAGTTTTGGGATGGTGAAATTGTCATAAGTGAGTAAAACAATTACTGCTATTGTAGTTTCCAAATGAAGCAATGTATTCTCACAGGAGGCTTATTTTATCCTTTTACAAATAAAAATTTGGTACCAAAAATGCTTTGGAAAGCTCCCAGGGATAATTCCACTATTCAAGTACTGTACAGTACTACTGATTCTCAGGGTGGAAAATGAATGATACTAACGCTGCTGGTTATGAAGTTTTTGGTAAGCATGAGGGAAAAATATGTCCATGTGAAATTAGGCAAACACGTAAAATCAACTAAGTATACTTTCTATGTGGTCTCCTTTTGATTTCCCTGGAACTCTGGGTTGACAAGATAAATAGAACATAAAAGAACAAATAATGGTTACTTTTACTGAGCAGCTTTCAGGAGAAAGTCATTGTGCTAAATACTTTACAGGTGTTATTTTGTTTAATCTTTATAATAACTCAGGTGGTATGTACTGTGAGTCAATTTTTCCAGCTAAGAAACTCAATCCGAAGAGAGGTTGAGTAATTTGTCCAGGGTCAGTGTCAATGAATGACGGCACTGGAGTTTAAGTCCACGTTTTTAACCACCGTGCCACACCATGTGCCACTCAGTATATTGCCAAAGTCTGGGGATCCCCAGTCATCTAGGCAGCAGTTTACCAACAGATTGCTCACATGGTCCAATCTCTTCATTTTACAGGTGAAGAAACTAAGGTTAAAACGGGAAAGGCACTTCGCCAAGATCCCAGAGCAGAGGCTAGCATGGAAGATTCCTGAGTCTCAGTTCACCCAGTGACATTTCCTCTTTTTTGCTTGTCCAAAGTGGAATGGATCTTCTTTCCCTCCAAAACCAGTTTGTCTGTCCATATTCCAGATCCCATGAGCAGCACCACAAACCATTCCAGTCATAATCAACCCTGGCAGTGCCATCGAGTCACTTGAGGAAGATTTTTTTTTTTTCTTAAATACCAAAGCTAGAGTACCACTCGAGATTTTTACGTATTTTCATCTGGGGTGGGATCAGGACTCCACATTGCCTTCTTTTGAATGTATTACAGGGTTCTCGGAATTAACATGTACATGACAGCTTTATTCATTTCTATCTTCTTGACCTAAAGAAACTTAAAGAAACCCTGCTCAGATATAAATCTTTTGCATCTCTTGTTCAGGCCAGAAATCTAGCATTTTATCTTTCCCTTCTATCTATATCCTATCCATCAACTTGAGTCAGGTGTTGGGTGAAATATTTGTCAGATGGAGAAATGCATGCATTTACTGTGCATCTTAGTATGGGTTCTCATTTGAAACGTCAATTTTTTTTAATTATATACATTGTGTGTATGAACACACACACACACACACACACACACACACTACTTTCTGGACTGCTTCTTCTGTTATTCCTACAAGTCTCTGAGGGCTTGAGCTCTAAGCTCTCTGCTCAACCACGTTGCTCTGATTGACACGATTATAAAGGCTTGCGTTGCTTTTGTGTGCTCACGTTTTTTTCAGTCTTATTCTTCCCTTCCATTCTTCCTGCCTTTCTTGACATTGGCATGTACACAGGCAATTTGTGCATCCCTGAAAAGAATTCTCTGCTCTAGTGAAAGCTGACAGAGAAAGGTTCTTTAAAGCAATAATTTCCACTACTTTTTAGTTAAGCAAGCAATAAATGGCTTTCATGATTGATCCAACAGGCAAGTCAAGCAGAGGCCTCTCATCAGTAGTGAGTGTTATCTCTCTGGATTATACTGCCACAAGGAAAGGGCACCTCTCAGGCTTGCCACACCGTGGCTTCGCTTGCAGTCATGTGAAGAGACCCCAGGCCTTACGTTGTGACTGCAGTGTTGGGAAGGGTCAATGGCCGATAAGTACTTAAAAGTCAGGAAGCCATAGAAGGAGATTTTCATCTTTCTGATGACTACGTGGCAGGTATGGTGTCTCACATTATGGGCTTTCTATTTTATTTGAGAAATAATAAGATCCTAGAGCAGTGCTGTCAAATAAAAATGTATACTAAACACATATGAAATTTAAAATGTTCTAACAGCCACATTAAAAATGGTAGGAACAGATGAGATTAGTTTTAATAATATATTTTATTTGTCCCAATATGTCAAAAATTATTATTTCTATCTACATGTAGTAAATATGAAGATTATTAATGAGATATTCTGCATTTTTTATACTGAGTCTTCAAAGCCCAGTGTGAATGTTACGTTTAAAGCACATCTCTATTTTCATTCTAAATTTTTGACAGTTTAAGTGAATTGTAGCTATACCAAGACAATAAAGTTACATTTAATAAAAATAATTTTTAATTTTAGTTAAAATTAAATTAAATCAAAAATTTAGTTTCTCAGTAACACTATCCACATATCAGGTGCTTACTATCTGTGGGTGGCTTATAGCCACCATATTAGACAGATTATCTCTAGAGGCTAGAATATGAATTTTACACATTTTGTAGTATTCACAGGATCTTGTATAGTATCCAGTCCTCATTAAATGATACTGAATGCTTATTAGCTATTAAAAACTAATGAAAAAAAAAAAAAAGAAAGCACATAAGGTTTGGAATAAGAAAGAGCAAGTTTGTTTTCCATTTTATCACTCAATTTCCTCATCTGAGAATGGAAATAGTCAGTTCCTACATATTTCCCAAAGTGTATCTGTAGTCAAATGATTCAAAAACAAGAAAGTTTGGGAACTGCTGCACACAAGCCCACCTCACTAGAGATTCACAAAACAGATTGGCATTATCTTTTCTACTCATGTGTCAGGTGTACAGAACCAGCCTTGTTTCACACTGTCCTCTCATCTTTGGTCTACAACTAAATATCTTTCTTTCTCTTTTTCTTTTTCTATAGCAAAGCAATAAGTATGAGCTCTCTACCCGATAAAAAAAATCCAGAATTTTTATAGTAGTTTACATCCTTTGCCTAAGATAATCAACACCCCAAATTCCTCATGATTCCTTTGCTTTCACTTGATATAGTATTACATCACATATATGTATCGTTAAAATGTGATATATAATTTATTACACACACACAGTTATAGTATAGTAACTTATTACATTGTACGTAATTTTGAAACTTGCTGGTCACTGAGTCAGATTTAAAAATCCATAAGACTCCTCCTCATTCAATCTTTTTTCAAGCCTTTGTCATCTCTAAATAGACTATTTTATTATTCTTCTAAATACAGTCTGTGTTGCTTAACGACAGGAGTATGTTCGGGGAAATGCATCATGAGACAATTCCATCACTGTGCAAAAGTATATAATGAAAGGCAACGGCGATGAATTTCCCTATTATCTACACTGCCCACTAGTTGTATGATCATGGACCCTCTAATTGTGTTACTGTGTCTCTCTGTGTCTCACTTTCCTCATCTGTTAAATGTGAATTAAAGTAGTGACACCTGTGCAAAGTTATAAAAATTAAATTACAGGTAGGGATTGTGCCTGGCACTCGGCAGTCACTCAGTAAGTGTTAACTCTTATTATTTTGCTATGAGGATAAGTGTGAATTCTTTTAAAATGCAAGAATTCTATAGTAGACAACAACCCCTTCGCAAGGGTCAGACCTAACATGTAAAATGCTTGGCTTTTTATCTTAAAGTTCTGACCGTTTGGGAGGGTCACCCCATGGGTAAGCTAGGCTACGACATCACAACATCTAAGCTACAATATTAGGTCGGAACATCCTAGGTAACCGGAATTTTCCAGCTCTATTACAATCTTACAGAACCACTGTCAAATATGCAGTCCACTTGTTGGTTGAAATGTTGCTCTGTGGCATGCAATTGCACATTTTGCATATCTTCAATCTTCCCTCTCTTCAGTTCATCTTCCACACTACCTTCATAGTCATTTCTGAAATGTAAATTTAACCACTTAATTCTCCTTTAATACCTTTTAGAGATGCCCCAATTACTGTAGGACAAAGTCCAAGATTCTTATGGCTGTGGTAGATTTTCTTAATGTCCGTCATTTTCCTATCTTAGTAAGACACAGCTACAGTGCAATGTGACTTTGCCATTCCCCCTGTCCAGTGTGGAGTCTTTTTCTCCATTGTCTTGAATATGGGCTAGCCTCATGACTTGATTTGACCAGTAGAATGTGGCAGAAATGACGATGCAACTTTAGAGGTTTGGTTTAAGAGGCCTTGCGCTATCTGCTTTTGTTCTCTTGGAACACTTCCCTGAGACAGCCATGGAGGGAAGCTAAATTTACCTACCGGAAGATGAGAGATGAAAAACTGAGCTATCTTATCCAAAAGACAGCACCAGTGACCATATAGGTGAGAGAGGTAATCTTGCACCTTCCAGTCTAGACAAATCTCTAGCTGAAATAAATCACATGAGTGAATCCAGGCACAGGACTAGCACAGGACTCTCGCAATTGACCCACAAAATCATCAGAAAAAAAAAAAACATGGTTGTTTTAGATCACTAGGTTTGGGGATGATTTTTTATGAAGCAATGGATAACTCTAAGACCCTTTGTTAAGACCTCAGGCACATTGAAGATTGTACTTAGTAGACAAAAGGGCTCTCAGGTAGACAACAGGGCTTCTCATGACCTTTGCATGGGGTCATTTGTTTTCTTTTGTTTTTGACAGCTTTATTGAGATATAACTCACATACCATAAAACTTACTCATTTGAACTGTATAATACAATGGTTTCTAGTATATTCACACATCTTTAAACCAATTTCACAGCCAATTTTAGAAAAATCTTACCATCTGAAAATAATTATACTTTAGTTAGCAACCCCTCATACCCTACCCCTTTCCACATTCTTTCCATCTCTAACCATTAACCTACCTTCTGTCTCTATAGACTTGCTTATTCTAAACAATTCATATAAATGGATCACATAATACGTGGCCTTTTGTGACTAGCATCTTTTACTCAGCATAGTGTATTCAAGGTTCATTCATGCCATTGCATGATCAGTACTTCTTTCTCACAGCCAAACAATATTCCATTTTATGAATTTACCATATTTTGTTTATCCATTTATCAATTGATGGATATTTATGTTGATTCTAACTTTTGGCTCTTATAAATATTGCAACTTAAAACATTTGTGTTAAAGTTTTTGTGTAGATAGATATTTTCATTTCTCTTGGCTATAAATCTAGGGGCAGAATTTCTGGGTCACATGGTAAACCTATGTTTAATCATTTCAGGAAACTGCCAGATTTTTTTCCAAAGTTCCTTCACTATTTTACATTTTCACCAGCAGTCTGTGAGGGTTCCAATTTCTCCACATGCTGGGCAACACTTGTTATTATCTGATGTTTAAATTCTAGCCAAACCTGTGAGTATAAAGTAGTATCTCATTGTGGTTTTGATTTGCATTTACTTGATGACTAATAATGCCAAGCATCTTTTCATATACTTACTGGCCATCTGTATATGTCCCATGAAGAAATGTCTATGTAGAGGGTTATCCTTTTTTTTTTTTTTTTGTTATGAGACATTTTTATATTCTATACTCAAATTCCTTATAAGATATGTGATTTCCAAATATCTCTACCTATTGCCTTTTTGTTGATTGCCTTTTTACTTTCTTCCCTGTGAAACACAAAAGTTTTTAATTTTGATAAAGCTCAATTTATGGATTTTTTTTCTTTTGTTGCTTGTGCTTTTGGTTTTATGTCTAAAAATTCACTTGCCACATCTGAGGTTATGTAGATTTACTCCTGTGTTTTCTTTTAAGATTTTTATAGTTTTAGGTTTTATATTTAGGATTCATTTTGAATTAAATTTTTATATATTGTAAGGTAAGGATTCAACTTCATTCTTTTGCCTGTGGCTATCTAGTTGTCCCAGAACAATTTCTTGAAAAGACTATTCTTTTCCATTCAATGGTGTTGACACCCTTGTCAAAAATCAGTTGACCATAGATACCTGTACTTATGAGTCTTATTAGAGTCATGAGAAAAAAGTGAACAGGGAGTCTTACATAAATTATATGAAGAAGGGTGGCTTATTGCAGTAAGTTTTTTTCTCAGAACACAAAGGATTAGGAAATATCTTAACCATCACTATTTTCCAGGGACACAGAGCTCAGGTGAAGTTCATCATTGCCAGTCCCTTCTTTTTGTTCAAGATGAATGAATACAATAGGTTGCTGAACAGCTAGGAGACAAACATAAACATCCTGAGAGGGATAAAGCAAGATCTAATAAATAGTCTCTCCAGGGCTCTTGTTGGTGGTGTTTCTGCAAAATAAATTGAACCATCTGATGAGAGGTGATAGCAAAGGTCAGTTGTTTTAGAATCCCAAAGTGCACATGTCTTAAACAGTATGCCTGAAAAGAAAAAGAAAAAAATATTAAAGCAAATCATTGAACTAAAGCATATAGCCAGGAGTCACACCTTGAGGGTCACAAGTCTAGTGGATTCCAAGATGTTGATGAAAGAAAATCTTTCAATGTAAGCAGCACAGCTGTGGAACTGCCAGCTAACCAACTGTGTCACATATTTGGATCTCTATTAATATCTTCCAGATGGTAAGTATTTGGCCCATTGCCCTAAGAAGATTGTTGAATTCAAATTTAGAAATATGTGTATCTAATCAATAGATTGTAACAATTGGTTCTTTTTCCAATTGTCTAGGGAAAATAAACACTAGTAAAGTCACAGTTCGATTTGTTTAAGGTCAATTTTTCATGTAGGTGCAAGTAGAAACACCATCAGCTATAATTCCTTGTAGTTTCATTTGAAAAGACTGGAATTTCCAAGAGGCTTTTATAATAGGATCAGGTGATGGATGGAATATCCAGCAGTCATTAAGACTGAGGACAGTGGCTACTGTTCGGGATAATCTAAGAATGACACTAGAATAAGTATGTTCTGACCTAACAATTACAATAAAGAGGGAAGAAATGAGAAAAAGTGCCCTTATGTGTTGATGACAACCAAGAGTGTATAAAAAATGAGAATGATAATTATCAAGAAGATTAAAAAACAAAATAATAATTAGACATGTGTCTTTGTTGAACATCTTGAGCAGAAGCTGTCCACTGTCTGATGTAGTCCGCTTTCCAAAAGTCTTGGATGAGACTTTTGGAAGTCTCTGAGTATTCTCAGATTGAAGTCTCCAATGGAATAGCCTTCCAATTGTGTGGATGCTGAAATGCTTCATTAGTTATTAAGCATGAAACCAAGCACTGACCGTCTGAAGTTTTGCTACTGCATTTGCTAACAGTACATTGATAAGGTCTCTTTCAATGAGGTCAAGAGAAGTTTTCCTCTGATGTCTCTTCCAATGGATGAAAACCCTGGCTAAAGTTCATGAAGAAGTGGTTTAGGAAATGTTGTAGAAAGGTAGCCTTAACCCATTGGTGATAGGACTGGGTATTCTCTTCCAATGGATGAAAACCCTGGCTAAAGTTCATGAAGAAGTGGTTTAGGAAATGTTGTGGAAAGGTAGCCTTAACCCATTGGTGATAGGACTGGGTACAGTGCATGAGCCCCTTGCAATATTTTGCCATGTCACCATACAGGAAGGTAGGCTAGTAGCAGAGTTAAAATCCCTAAATGCATGCACCTTCCACTTACCAATTTATAGGAGGATAACCAATGTGTCTCTGAGTGAGTGGACTGTATGGCCATAAGAGTTAGTGGGAGAACCCTTGGCTAAGGGAGCCCAAGGGTTTCTGAAAGTTTGCTGTTTTCTTTTAAGGATGTGCACCTTCCACTTACCAATTTATAGGAGGATAACCAATGTGTCTCTGAGTGAGTGGACTGTGTGGCCATAAGAGTTAGTGGGAGAACCCTTGGCTAAGGGAGCCCAAGGGTTTCTGAAAGTTTGCTATTTTCTTTTAAGGATACCATTTTCTTTTCAACCTTCCCAGAAGATTGTGTGTGGTAAGGACAGTGTTGTTTTTCAAGGAAGGTGTAATTTATACAGAGTTCTTTTATAATGGTTTCTGTTAGGTGGGTGCTCCATCAATTGATATAAAAGTTG
This sequence comes from Galeopterus variegatus, assembly GCF_000696425.1. Taxonomy (NCBI): domain Eukaryota; kingdom Metazoa; phylum Chordata; class Mammalia; order Dermoptera; family Cynocephalidae; genus Galeopterus; species Galeopterus variegatus. The sequence continues at coordinate 126,852 of NW_007730066.1, forward strand.
GGATGCCCCAGGATGGAAACACAAAATCAAGCAGCTTTTTAGGGACTGTAAGTACTGTAGCTTTTCAGCAAGGAAACACTGGAGCCCATTTAAAAAATATGCAATAACTAAAACATATTCAAATCCCACAGAGGTTGGAAGCTGAATAAAATCCATCTGAAGGTATTCAAAGTGTCACAGAGGCTTTGGGTCCTGGCCATATCCCATCTTTACAGTTTTTCCAGGATTATGTTGTTGACAGATAACACACAACTTAAAAATAAACTCAGCTGTGTTTTAAAGTTCCCCCACTAATAGTTATTCAAGGTACTAATCAATTTGCCTATTCCATAATGAATAGTTTCATGGAGAAATTTCGTTAATATCCACTTAAAATGATCTGATGCCACAAGCAGCTATCTTGAGTGTACCAGAGATTATCTTAGTGAAGGGTGCAACCAGATTTTTTTATTCTTCCTTTTCAAAATTCCACCAGAGATTTATCCTTTGAAGCTTCAGATAGGATCATAACTTGGTTAAGGCAACTTGTTTAGCATGATAATCTGCTAGAGATTTTTCTTTAGTATGTCTCCTTTTACGTGGGCCTTGAACCTTATAATAGCCATTTTTCCAGGTAGTAGAAGAACATCTAAAAGTTTCTTTACTTGTTGTCCATTTTAGGGGGGACCCAAACATGTGAGAAAACCCCTTTGTCATAAAAGCATACCAAAGTTGTGTATTACTCCAAAGGCATATCTACTATCTGTATCTATATGGATCTGTCTTTATGTACACTTTCTGATAGATCTATATTTATATATATTGCATTTAATAATATATATGTACTTTCTGATTATTAAATGCAATATGTTCTGCCACGGGCTGATTTTACTTCAGGTAGAGAACTATATCCTAAAGACCTACCTTATTAAATTACTGATACCATATCCTGCTTCATTACCTCCAGTTCCAGTTTTGAGTATAATACATCAACAAATAATATTAGGCCAGGTTTCTCAGTGGGATCTCTAATACATCCAAGGGAGGTACATAAAGTTTCCTAGCTGAAGTAAGACAGTTGTGGCATTGCCCTTATTTTAGGATGAGCAGGATTCAATGTGTTGCAGGGATAAATAGTAATGTGAGAGGGAGAGAGTATTAGAGGTTAATTGGTTGGCTAAAAAATGTTGTGTGTACTTAGTCAGTAGTCATATCTGTGCTGCGTGAGGAAACTTGAGGTCAAGCAGAGACCCTAGAACTACTTTACCTGAAACATCAAGTTTTGCAGCAGCACCTATTGCCATAAGTCAAGGAGAATAAGCCTTTACAACCAGGTCAATGTTGAGACTATAGTAAGCAATAGATTTTTGATGGTTCCCACAAAATTGAATTAAAACCCTACGGGCATGTCTAAATCACTCATGCATAAATCGATGAAATGGCTTTTTGCAGTAGGGGATACCTAAGGAAGGAGGCTGGCGAAGAGTCTTCTTCAGGTTACAGAAAGCCTGCTTATGTTTGCGCTCCTAGATAAGAGGGTTTCTTACTGAGGACTTAGTCAATTCATAAACAGATGTTGCAATCACAGAAAAGTCTCGCACCCATTGTCTGCAATGCTTAGTTAAATCTTGAAATCCTCTCAGTTACCATCTTGAAAGGGATCTAGGACGGGTTTTGATAGTCTCTAATCTATCAGGAGAGAGGTTTTTTTTCTCTCCTTAGGTAGGTCATGCCTCAGATAATGGACTGTGTTATGGAAAATTTAATTTACATTTTGAAACATTGGGTCCCTTTTCTACTAGGGCTGAGAGCAAGTAAATGAAATCCTTTTTATAGGCTTCCTTGTTTACTAAAAAAAGAAGGAGATCATCTACATATTGTGACAAAACTGGATCTCAAGAGAGATTTATAAATCTTGTAAATCTTGACTAAAGACCTGGAAAAAATAAAAGAAGGTTTCTATGAACCCCTGAGACATGACTGCCCAGGTATACTGTTGTCCTCCTCAGGTGAGGACAAAATAAATGTCTCCTGGTCTAGAGACACACCCCAAAAAAATGCAGAGCAAAAATCTACTAGAGTGAAGCAGTGGCTGTAGACAGAATTGACGACAAGATGGTATTTGAGTTAGGAAGTAAAACTCACTGGTCTATGAGGCCAGCACTAACAACAGGCTTATAAGGCCTAGGCCCATGTTCTACCCCATGATTCTCCTTTTTATGACAAATCACACTTTTAGACAACACCACACAAAACAGTAACACAAATGACTGCAAACACATATGAAAAGAGTGGCTTGGTTCTACCAAGGATGACAAACAAATGGGAACCAATAACCCAGCCAGGCCACCAAACAGAATAAATAGCCGAGGAGCTCAACACAAAGAGTGCAGTTGAGACCTGGTGCTGACTTACCAAATCATCATGGGCTTGGCAAGCAGCAAGGCATGGGGCTTCCACACCTGGTTGAAAGCTGGGGTCTGTCGTGAGGGGCACTGCAGACCATACCTTGGTGGAACCTCCAAGAAAACTGTGGAAATAAATGAAGGTCACTCAAATGAGAGCAAACAAATGCTATTTATTCACAGCTTGCTGAACAAAAGAGTCACCTACCATCTCTTGTGTTTGGAAGAGATTCCAAAGCAGGTAGAGTAGTGGAAAAGTTCTATAGTGGAAAAGAGAGAAGGCTTCAGGAATGCCTAATTGGAGGAAGTTGGCATGTGAAGCTAGAAGAAAGCTAATTAGAGGCAGACCATCCTATCTGATTTGCTAGGAGTGCATATTTGGCTTTCTATGGTTGGCCCTAAATTAGAAGTGAGGGCAAAAATTATGGAATCTGGCAATTATTGACCAGGTCTTGACTAATGTTGAGGAGGTTGTGGTTGGCTACTAAGACTGGTTCTGCATTAGTCTGTTGTCTTTCACTGATAACAGAATACCTGAAACTGGGTAATTTTTTAAAAACCAAAATTTATCCTCACAGTTTTGGGGGCTAGGAAGTGCAAGTCTAGAGGGGCTCATCTGGTGAGGGCCTTCCTCTTGGTGTGAACTCGCTACAGAGTCCTGCAGTGATGCAGGGTGTCACATAGCAGGGGCTGAGCAATAGAGTATTTCCACAGGATTTCTTCCTCTCCTTGTAAAGTCCCCAGTTTACTCCCTGATAACACATTAAACCATTAATCCATTAATCCATAGTCTTCATGATTCAATCACCTCTTAAAGGCCTTATCTTTCAAATGCCATATGGAGAATTAAGTTCTAATATGAGCTCTGGAGGGAACAAACATTCAAACCATAGCAGATTCTTATGGAGGTTGTGGTCAAAGTTGTATTTAAAATATGGCTTGGTCATTGCTCATTTGTGTATTTAGTTTCTTACCACTCATTGAATTTTTTGAAGCTGAGATGTTGATTACATTGGTAATCTTATCTACAGTGTTGACTACTTCTACAATAAGGGCATACATTACCTGAGAATTTCACCAGACTTTCCCAATAGTCCAAACAATGGCTTGTCCATTAATAAATCCATTGATAAAGGATGATAAGTCCTTCTAGGCTTTGAACAAGTTTTCAAGTTTGAGCATGAAGTGATTCTTCAAATCTTGGGGGGTCAGACCAACTACAAGGTAATCTCTAGTTCCAATAAGAATCTAGACAGTCAGATTTTAGTTCTCAGTTACTTCAACTCAAGGAGGAGGGAGAAAAATTGAAAGGTTAGTTTGAAGGCTGTTATTTTGCAGCCAGATACTGAAAGAAGCAGGAAGAATTAAATATCTGGTAAGGACTGGCCATCTGTGCAACATGAGAAAATCCAGTCCAATATGCAGGTAGGTACCAAACTGAGTGTTTCACACAAAAAGAGAAAACTTGGCTATCAGGCAAAGTAATTATGTATATTAATCAGAGGGCCTAGTGGGTTAGGCAATCCAGCAGAGTTCAATCACCTTTGTCAATCCCATCTTCTTCAAGATAGGCTCAGAAGGACTGTCTTTGAACAACACAGGGATAAGGTATATCTCAAGAAGAGAATGACTGAATAAAACAGTCCTCAGGGTCAGAGTTTCAACTTCAGTGTTCCTGTCCCTAGAGGACCAGTTGAACCATCTGTTAGGTCAGAGGGCCTAGTGGGTTAGGCAATCCAGCAGAGTTCAATCACCTTTGTCAATCCCATCTTTTTCAAGATAGGCTCAGAAGGACTGTCTTTGAACAACACAGGGATAAGGGATATCTCAAGAAGAGAATGACTGAATAAAACAGTCCTCAGGGTCAGAGTTTCAACTTCAGTGTTCCTGTCCCTGGAGGACCAGTTGAACCATCTGTTAGCCATGCTGGCAAAGGTTGCTTGTTTTAGTGTTCTTCACATCAGGCATCTAAAAAGTGATATGCCTAAAATGAAAAAAGAGAAATGTGAGAAGAACAAGATGTATTAAAGTAAAAAATGAGAAATTGAACCCAAGGGTATCCATCCAGGGGATTTCAAGATGTCAATGGACAGTCTTAAGTATGCAACACTGATGTTGAAAAAATGAGAAATTGAACCCAAGGGTATCCATCCAGGGGATTTCAAGATGTCAATGGACAGACAGTCTTAAGTATGCAGCACTGATGTCTGAGGTTTTTGACATTCCTGGTGATGTTCTCCAGAGTCTGGGTCACCTCTCCTATGAGGATATGCAAGACATGAGCATTTCATCAGAATTCTTTAGGGGTCCAGACAGTGGCTTGGCCACAGAAGAGTAAGACTCATGCATGGTCTACTGCAGTGAACAGTCTTCATAAGTTTAGGACAAGTCATCAGGCTTTAACTGGCAGTGATTCTTCAGATCTTGGGGACAGCCACTGACAACCTAGAGTCTCAGTAAGGATCTGGGTGGGCAGGTTTTAGTTCTTAGTGATGGAAGTGATAAAAATTGGAAGGTTAGTTTGGAGGGTTAGAGCTAGATATTGAAGGATATTGAAAGATTTGAAAATTTGGTAAGGGCTGACAATTTGTGCAGATAACAGATCAAAGATAATTTATAGGTAGATACCAAAACAGTTTTTCCCACTGTGGGAGAGGAAGCCAACTAAACCTTCACCAGATGTCACAGAGTTTGCATATCCCAGCTACATACAATTTTCAAAGAGGTGCAAAATACTTCAAAGACAAATGAACAGCATTAGAGTTCTATAATCTAGAGGATATGCTACAGTTTCCCATTGAAACACATTTTTTTCCACAGTTTCCCCCAGTCCCCACTACTGATCAAAGACAATCTCAAGGAAAGATTATTCTTGATCACAAAGTAAAGCTGGTCTCATTAGATGTTGGCCTCGTTATTTACATAGATGCAGCAAGAATGTCATTTTATACATAGATCTTCTTATGTTTGCTCTGCTGGAAGTTTTCATGAAGAATCTCAAATTGGACTTTTCAAAGCCTCTTGAAGACAAGAAGCTCAGCCAAGAACTCTACCTCAGATTTCACCTGCAGTACCTATTGATTTGGCAGGCATTTCTCTCTTCCTTGGAGATTCTCCAAATTTCCTAATATTCCTGAGCCTGCTGATAAGTGATTTTTCTTACTCACTTCTAAGACTGGGCACCCTGTAAAGCCAGGTATCAGGCGAATTTTCCTAAGAGGAGTTTTGTAAACATTGGCCCCATAAAGTCAGCCTAAGTTCCTTAAAAATGTCTGGTCATACCTGATTAAATAAGCATTATTCTCAAATATGACATTCCAGGCAAAACCTTGGTTGTCTTACCAGTGTTTCCAATTATGTCCTGTTAACAGGAGGACAAATTCATATTGAATCTATGCAAATAACTATATTGCTGTGAAAATAAGAATACTCAGTAGGCATTTCCAATTTTGTTAAGGTGACTCAGGAAGGAAAAGATAGAGGTTTTATTTCTGTTTACAAAAAAAATGAGCATAGCTACAAAACTGTTATGAGTGATAGATAGCTTGAAAGTGAGCTTTTATATACAAAAAATAGAGCTTAAAGTATTAGCAATATTTCAAACAAAACCCACAATCATTCCTTATCTGCTCATTGAGTACTATGATATTAATTCTTGTTCCACTTGATCTTGGGTTAGTTGCCTCATGAATACATTTGCTTCTCAACTAGATGACTGGGACTCCTGACTTAGTCCAGTGGTATGATCTCATAGTTGTTTAAGCAATGCCATCCAAAATCTATACCATCAGCTACCTGGCATAGTCATTTTCCAGTCAGCATTAAGACAGTTCTTTTTTGTTGAAGATGAAACACTCTGGAATATAGTTGATTCCAAGTGTTATATGGATGCACCAAAGTAAAACAAGAAAGCAAACCTATCTGTAGATGACAAATAAAAAGTAAAAATGGCTCTCATTTACCGATTGCTAATATTTTCCAAAAGTGAACAATCAAAATAGAGCTCATGACAAGAATAATGCGACTGACAAGCACATCTGAATGTTTTTGTGGAAAAGAAAACAAAATAAAATCAATCTAAAAAAAATTTAGACAAATTATCTATAAAAACAATGTCTTAAAAAGTATTTTCAAAGAGTGCATATTACATCTAAATTATGAAAATGGATGTACTTAATCTTTACAGAGCAAATGTTTTCCGATATAACATTAAAAATCTTGAGACGTTAGATGTTATACACAAGGGGACTTCAAAATTTCATGAAAAATAAAATTAAAAGATAAAAATAAAAAATATAACTTTATTTTTTAACATAAACTCCATCAAGTACAAGGCATTTTTGTAAGTGATGATACCTGTCACTCAGCCCATCCCTAAAGAACTGAGCATCCTGGTAATTTAACCATGTCAATGCAGTCTTTTCTACATTACTAACTGGAAAAAAATGGGTGGCCTTTGAAGTCTTTTTAAGATTATAAAACAAAAATAAGTCAGAAGGAGCCAAAACAGAACTGTAAGTTGGGTGCCCAATGATTTTCCATCAAAACTCTGACAAAATTACCCTTGTTTGATGAGAGGAATAATTCAGGGCATTGTTGTGGTGGAGGACTCTCTGGTGAAGTTTTCCTGGGTCTTTTTCTGCTAAAGTTTTGGCTAGCTTTCTCAAAACATTGTCATAATAAGCAGATGTTATCATTCCTTGTCCCTTCAGAAAGTCAATAAGAAAAATGCCTTGAGCATCATAAAAAACTGTTGTCATGAACTTTGCTCTTGACCAGTCCACTTTTGCTTTGACTGGACCATTTTCACCTCTTGGTAACCATAGCTTTGATTGTGCTTTGTCTTCAGGATTGTACTGGTAAGGCCATGTGTCATCCCCTGTCATAATTCTTCAAAAAAATGCTTCAGGATCTTGATCCCACTTGTTTAAAATATTCATTGAAAGCTCTGGTTTGTCTGCAGCTGATCTGGACACAACAGTTTTGGCATCCACCAAGCAGAAAGTTTCCTTTGTTTTAACTTTTAAGTCAGAAATGTGTGAGCTGAGCCAATTGAGATGTCTATGGTGTTAGCTGTTATTTGTGCTGTTATCTGTCAGTCCTTTTCAAATAGGGCACCAACAAGATTAATTTTTATTTTTGCAAATTGATGTGGATGTCTGCTGCTGTGGGCTTCATGTTCAGCATCATCTCATCCCTTCTTCGAATGAGTTATCCATTTGTAAACTGCTGATTTCTTTGGGGTATTGTTCTCAGAACCTTTTCATAAAGCATCAATGATTTCACCTTCCTTCCACCCAAGGTTCATCATCAATTTGATGTTTGTTCTTGTTTCAATTTTAGCAGAATTCCTGTTGCTCTGATAGGGGCTCTTTTCAAACTGATGTCTTATCCTTCTTAGTGCCTCAAACTAGATCCTGTTCAGACACATTATAACAAGTTAGTATGAGTTTATTTTGGAACAAAAAACTTTTTGAAATTCATGTCATACTTTTTTCATAACATATATTTCCATGAAGTTTTTGAAGACCCCTCATATACCTACAACATCATCATGATCTACCAAGAGCATATCAAGATGATCAAGTTAATAGATTCAGTAAATCTGGAGTAGGTTCTAAATATCAGCCCTCATATATTAACTAAACTGCATTGATAAGTGATGTAAATTCCCAACAGAAAACTACTGGCCTAGAATTTGCTGGGTTCAAATTAAAGAATTAAAGTTGCAGCTGGGTTAGCATTTTGAAAAAAATAACTGAAATTAAGACTCATAATTATACTCCTGTTGTCTACTATCAGGCAAAGCAATACCAGGACTCTAATAAACAGAAACATATTAATGGACAGTGAAAACATTCACAATTCTCTAGACCCTTCCTATATGGAATACAGTTTTAAAAATATTTACATAAACATTTTACCCAAACAAATTTAACCTAAGGAAATTTAAGCATCTCTGCTGATTTGACATTGCTTTCCATGCATCACATCATTAGTAACATATCAAATAACACTATTTCCAAAACCTCTTTTTACAAGGTAAAAGAACAAATTTTTGTAATTTTCCAGAGGCCCTCTGGGAAATCTCAAAGGCAGTGTTAAGCACTGACCAGGTTAATCAGACTTTATGCTTGACACAACTTTTGGCTGGTTTGCCTAGGACCAGTAGGCCCTCAGCTCTATGTGAATGTCTCACATGTTAACTCGTTTGCACATCTTAGATGCAGACCCTGCACCATGTACTAACCACAAACATTTCCTATCTCAACTCTCCTGTTAACACAATATTAAGTGGTGGGGTTTTTTTGTTTTTTTTTTTTGTTTTTTTCCTCNCTTCTTAGCCAGTGTCCTTGACCCCAGTCTTTTCAGTTTTCAATTCACTTAACACAATGCTATTGGAATGATTTTTCTAAAATAAAACTGTGCTTATGGCACTTCTCCGCTCGAAACTGTAGCTGCCTTTTCATTACTGAGTGCATGTAGTCTACATTAATTAGTTTGGCATTCCAAGACCCTCTGCAGTCTGGCCCTCATCTACCTTCCCTGCTGTTTTCACCCACTCACTTCTCTGCTCTCCAGAGCCCTCTGCTTCAACCAAAATGAACCCTGACCCTGTGTCTGCTTCCCCCACATTGTACCCTTCTTTATGCCCTTCCCTTCCCCACTCAAAACATCTTCCTTCCCTTCCTCCATTTTTCAGACCTTACTTTTCCTTCTGAGCAAAGGTCAAATGGAGTCTTTTCCTGTTTTACCCCAGTTCTTAAGACATACTTCTACTAAAGGTTTTTTCCTGATTTGTTGAATATGTATGCATGAAAATTAGACCTGAGTTATACACATTTAGTAAATTCTTTTATTGAGACATTTAAGATATATTAAATCAAGATAATTTGAAGATCTGGAATATACACATGCACACACACACACACACACACACACAGACCATAGTGCATGTCAATTTACCTAGATAATCCTATATCTGTCATTTTGAGGATAAAATGTATGTCTAATTAATTTTTTATTTTCCCAAATCTTGCAGTTGATTGTACAATATAAATATGCTGGATTGGACTTTGAGGCTTTGATCACTTAAGATGGTTCCTTGCACCTTGTGGATATCTAAAATAAAATTGAGTAATTCTTTCCCAATTTTTAAAATAAAATAAATAAGGCTTTTTGTTTTAAGCTTTCTTAATAAATTATAAGACACATAATAAAAAGTGCATAAGTCATAAATGTTCAGTGAGTCATCCTTAACACACACACCAGTAAAAACACCACTCAGATCACATGGCATTTCCTGATTTTCTGAAGAAAGCTCCACTTTCTTCCCCAAAGGTAACCATTATAGTCACCATATCTTTTTTCGGCCCATGTAATTCATATCCTATTATTTCTGTCTTATTTTGCTGAACATTGTGAGTTTTTTTTTTTTTTTTTTTTCTTTTTTTTACAATATTAAGTGGTGGGTTTTTTTTGTTTTTTGTTTTTGTTTTTTTCCTCTTTGTCTTTTTTTGTGTCCGGCAACAGGATCGCAACCCTCGGTGTTGCGCCCGCACCTCGCTCAGCCAGTGAGTGGGAACCGGTCTGTATGTGGGATCCGAACCCTCGGCGGGAGCGCCGCCTCACTCCCAAGTGGCACACTGTAGCAGTGCGCCACCGGGCCGGCCCCTTAAGTGGTGTTTTTTAGGTTTCAAGAACTCCATCTCACCGCCAGCTTTTGGCATCCCTGTCCCCTTCTACTTTCCACAACCACCTATCCCAGACATTTCTGCATTTAAAAGCTTAGCTCATCCTTTCCCCGAGACATTTATATCTTAGGTATTGAGCATCTAGCTTTCTGTTATAATACCCCCCTCACCCTGTTGCAACATCCTCATTAATAAAGTTTTTCCATATTAATGTCCAGATTATGGTTTGTTTTTTTTCTTTGACAGTAATGATACCATGACTCTGACAAAATGCTGACCGCCGCTCTTGGCATATGCTCAAGTATTAATGCCATCTAATCACACTTTTTTGTGCCTTTTCCTTGCTGGAGAAACCGGGATTCACAGTCATGACTCCTAATCCAGTGTTCTGAACATTTGTCTGCTGTAGCACGGTAAGGACTTGACTTTATTTTTTTCTCATTTTTGTCATTTCCTTCTGTTTTTCTATCTTCTCAATCTGCTTGTGTGTGTGTGTGTGTGTGTGTGTGTGTGTGTGTGTGTGTGTGTGTGTGTGTGTGTNGGATTCACAGTCATGACTCCTAATCCAGTGTTCTGAACATTTGTCTGCTGTAGCACGGTAAGGACTTGACTTTATTTTTTTCTCATTTTTGTCATTTCCTTCTGTTTTTCTATCTTCTCATTCTGCTTTTGTGTGTGTGTGTGTGTGTGTGTGTGTGTGTGTGTGTGTGTGTGTGTGTAGCTAATGCCCCTTATTCTCTCCAGGGAAATCAGACCTTGGGCTCAACTCCAAAGAACTCTAGTGCCGGCAGTTGTTCCTTTCATTATCATGGGAAACTGTCAATATCTTGTCCCTCAGACCCCTTGACTATAGGGTATGTGCTCTGTCACTCCACCCAATTTCTAATTCCCAATAGTAATTCCACCCAATTTCTTCAAAAAATGGCCAAATCCTACTAGAGACAATTTAAACTTCAACAGCTTCCTCAGAGCAACTTAGGACCTTCCCAGCTTGTCTCATTCTGTGAAAGGCTCTTGAATTCCTCTAAGACCTCATCCAAGAAATAGACTGATTTTGTTGTTGTTCATTTGGTACAAAGAGGCAGAAAAAATTCCTCTCCCACAAAAACTTTTCAGAGGCCATTGCATCCTTCAAAGACCCTCTTCGTTCCTAATGCCTTCTAAGATGTCTTTCTTCTCATTTCCTACACCGTGACATCTCCTTTCTCCTTTATACCACTTCTGACCTTCCCTTCAGCTTTAAATCCTTTCCTCCTTCAACACCTCCACCTCGTCCATCTCTCTGTCCACCCCTGCCAGAGTTTTCTCTTCCTATTCTGGCCCCTCAATTCCCTCTAGCCACGTGAGCTTTAAGTCCCTGTCCCTTCACTGGAAGCTCTGGA
>NW_007730066.1:139654-140984 GCF_000696425.1 Galeopterus variegatus
AAAAAAAAGTATTCATGTAAAAACGTATCAAAATGTTCTAAAAAATCAGGTTCACAGAATTTAAATAGATCTTTGACCAGTAAGAGTAGTTTGATATTGTTGATTTAATAAATATAACTATATCTTATTACTTGTCAGCATTGCAAAAAATACGTTTTTATTCTACTTGAGTATTTTCTTCCTAAACCTATACAGATATGCTGAATGTCTTTGCTTGATAATCTAAATATATTCTTGGTATATTCTAACTGTATGCTTGATACACTTATGGCGTATTATGTTTCATGATTATCGTATGTGAAATTTTTTCTTTGTAAAAATTATACCCATCCAGTCCCATAAATTACATGCATTATCCACTCTTCTTTAAAAATAGAATTGATTGTGTTTATACATATTTTGTCTAAAACTTTTTGAATTAACTTTGTTTTACGTGCTGGATAAACAAAATTTTCCTGTCAATTTTATTATTTTCATACTGAATTTTCACCAGATCTTATACTTTTGAAAGATACCAAAAAATATGTTACCCACAATCCTTTAAGACTTCTGTCCTCTACGGATGGTTTTGTTTTACTCTGAGGCTTCTCAAAGAGGCTTGCAAATAGCTACAGGCCAAAGGTCTTTGCCTTCGACAAAAAAGGACTGCTTCAGAGACCCATGAAAAGAAATTTGCTAGGTACTCTAGGGGAAAGGCTTCTGATGGCATTGTTTAAATAGCTTTGGGACCATACCAATGGACTGAGTCAGGAGTTGCAGAACTTTAGTTGAGAAAGAAATGCATTCATGAGGCTGCTAGTTAAGTGGAAAATGTATTAATAACATAGGACTCAATGAACTGATGATGGATGACTTTGGTCTTTATTTGGATAATGCTATTGCTTTAATGTTCTATTTTCTGAATATAAGCATCCCCTTTTCCTTTACTCTTAAGCTATCTATCCATCATAGCAATTTCATAGATTTAGTTCATTTCTTATAATTAGAATTAAACATTTACCTTTTCCTCGCTAATGTACTCTAACAATATTTAAAAACTCTATTGAGTATTCTTATTTACATGGCAGTATAGAAGTAATTATTTGCATAGATTCAAAAAGAGTCTGTTCTCCTTTTTAACAAAACATAATTGGAAATACTGGTAAGACAACTAAGGTTTTGCCTGGAACGTCATATTTGAGAATGATGCCTATTTAAACAGGTATGACCAGACACTTTTAAGGAACTAAGGCTGACTTTAAGGGGCCAGTGTTTACAAAGCTCCTCTTAGGAAAATTGGCCTGATACCTGGCTTTACAGGGTTTCCAGTCTCACAGGTGAGTAAGAAAAG
>NW_007730066.1:141951-144796 GCF_000696425.1 Galeopterus variegatus
TGTCTATGATCGATGGGAGGATCTGCAGAAAGAAATGTTTTGTTTCAATGGGAAACTACAGCACACCCTTCTAAATTATAGAACTCTAATGCTGTTCATTTATCTTTGAAGTATTTTGCACCTCTTTGAAAACCATAGGTAACTTGGATGAGCAAACTAATATCTGGTGAAGGGTTGGTTGGCTTCCTCTCCCACTGTGGGAAAACCTGTTTTGATATCTACCTGTAAGTTGTCTTTGATCTGTTATCTGCACAAATTGTCAACTCTTACCAAATTTTCAAATCTTTCAATATCCTTCAATAACTGGCTCTAACCTTCCAAATTAACCTTCCAGTTTTTCTCCCTTCCCCTTTACTCATCATCATTGTGAACTAAAACCTGCCTACCCAGATACTTACTGTGACTCTAGGTTGTCAGTGGCGGTCCCCAAGATCTGAAGAATCACTGCAAGATAAAGCCTGATGACTTGTCCTAAACTTATGAACACTGTTTGTTGCAGCAGACCATGCATGGGCCTCATTCTTCTCTGGCCAAGACACTGTCTGAACCACTAAAAAATTCTGGTGAAATGCTCATGTCTTGCATATCCTCATAGGAGAGTGACCCAACTTCTGGACGACATCACCAGGAACGTCAAAAAACTCAGACAGTGGTGCTACATACTCAGAAGGGTTTGTCCACCAACATCCTGGAATCCCCTGGATGGATACCCTTGTGTTCAACTTCTCATTTTTTACTTTAATACGTTTTGTTCTTCTCACATTTCTCTTTTTTTATTTTAGGAATGTCACTTTTTAGATGCCTGATCAAAAGGACACTGAAACAAGTGACCTTTGCCAGCATGCCTAACAGATGGTTCAACTGGTCCTCCAGGGACAAGAACATTGGGAAGACTCTGACCCTGAGGACTATTTTATTCAGTCGGTCCCTACTTGAGATATTCCTTATCCCTGTATTGTTCAAAGACAGTCTTTCTGAGCCTGTCTTGAACTAGAAGGGGACTGACAATGGTGATCATACTTTGCCCTTGACACAGCTTTAGGCTGGTTTGTCTAAACCACTAGGCTTTCAACGCTATATGAACCTCCTGCATTTTAATTTGTTTCCTTTAGATCAGAACCAGAATCCCATCCTATGTGCCTAACTGCAAATCAACTCTCCTACCTCATCTTTTCTTAGTGAAATACTTAATTCAGTGCATTAAGTTTCAGCTTCCCCCCACCCACCCACACACACACCCCAGATTTTAACATCACATCTCTATTTTACTTTCCACAGGCACCTATCTCAGTGTCTCTACATATAAAAGTTTGATTGCCCACCTCTTGCTTGAGATGTTTCTGGCTTAGACTTTGAGCATCTTCCTATTGCAATAGTCTACCTTAATATCTTTTCCTTACTCAACCCCAAACATACATTTATTTTCTTGACAATGTAAAAAATATCATTTAGGTTTTGCTTTTGGAAGGTAAAATATAAAAAATTGTCAGGAAATCTGCACACTTATTAAATAGGATAATGGATTACTGAGAAACAATGCTTGGTTATCTATTTAATCAAAATGACGTTAAAGGATTTTTAAAGTAGACATAGAAGGTAGCTGGACTATAAAGAATTTTAGGTCTTTTATGTAAACATTTTTTTCTTTTAAATAATCAAGGACATGATAAAGTTATCACAAAGCTCAGGAAATTATTCTAAGTTCCTGAATGTTTGTCTTCTAAGCAGATCACTCAGTATGTACAGAAAAAAATTTTTTACATGTTCCTACTAAGGGAAGACCACTAATCCAAGTATAATTTGTCATAATAATACAGAGAAAACCAAATTCTAAAACCAAATTTTGCATCAGTATAATATTTGATACTAAAGCTCTTATTACAAAGCTTATAAATAAACCCATTAAACCTTAGCTAGCTTTGACTACAAGACATAAAATTCCCTTTCTTATGAACCTTCTACAACTTTCTCTATCCAGTCAGCATTTTGTAGAATTTTGTCCCACACTTTCTGATTCTGGAACAACCACTCATTTTACTTTAGGACAAAATTATTCTTATTTTCCTTAACAAAACAAACCCTTCACATGTTGCATACAAAGTGTTCCTCTCTGCCACTATCATTGCGATTAGAGTCTCTTTCACATATATTGACTGTAACTTTTAACAGTATCTTCTATTATATAGAGAAGTCTTGGAAATAGTGTAATAGAAAAGTTACTCCCTGGACATTGGCAAAATAAATCTTATTCAAACTACTGCAATAGGGGAGAGAGGCTTCAGTACAGAACTGAGCTCAACTTCCAATACAGCAAAGACAGCTGGGGACTTATACTGAGTGCAGAGTGAGAATGTCAGTGGATAAAAAATTGCTAAGAGGAAATTGATCAGATCATAAGGGTAGAGAAATTCTTGCTAAACTGGCATAATAGGATTTTTGCAAGACAAGAACTTAGATATCAAGGGTGGGAAATAAGGAACTTAATCAAATATCAAGTGATCAGATATCAAGGGTGGGGGTATTCTCAGTAAACTGGCTTATCAGGATTCTTTGCTAAAACTGGGCTGGGCAGGCCAATGTTTAGATCTAGTCAAGAAGAGGGTCAAAGGAGATTAAAGCTTGGTCAAGGAAGGAGCCTTTCTTCAGTGGGTAGTTGTGAACTATCTTTCATGCACCACTATTTTGTAGCAGACTAGCAGAGCTTATGAATATATATCTCATAACTTTTATAGCCATAAATATCCCTTGTAGCACAGCTTTTCAATGCAGCAAAATTGAACATGTTCACTAACAGACCCAAATATATTACCTCTCTGTATCATATAAATATAAGAGGCAAAAAGTA
>NW_007730066.1:145945-148880 GCF_000696425.1 Galeopterus variegatus
CCGTCTTTCACCCAACAGAAATACGATATTTATAAACCATTTAATTTATTTATAGAGATCATAAAGCCAGAAGGAAAAAAAGAAAAAAACAGTACCAGAAATCAACTGCTTGGTCAAAAAGAATGAAAATCAAATCCTTCCAAGAAGACAAGAGTCTGGAACATGGGATCAGAAGTAAGACCCACCTTTAGGTCCCTGGGTTGCTAGCCAGAAATGCAGCACAAAGAGCTCAGTCGGTCCTTATTGCAGGGGGTGAGTAGATGGGAATCTGAAGGCAAGGTTCCATCCAGAGTCACAACACCAAACTGTCAAAGAAAAAATGGACAAGTTATAAGATTGATTTTATTTAGGCTATTAAAATAGGGAGATCACCCCTGATCTGAAGATCACTGAAGTGTCTCAGCAGCTTGGTCAATTTGGCTTTTATAGGGAGAATTAAACAATTTTCAAAGGATGTGGTTTACAATTGTGGTTGTTTTGCAAGCAGCAGAAGTCAGTTTGTTATCTAATCAGGGAATGTCTTTCACTGCAGTTATTGAGCATCAGAGAAAAAAAGTTCTAATCTCAGCTAATCAACTATGAGACAAAGAACAGAATGTTGAAATGCTTATGCTATGTTTTGCTTTGTCAGCAGATTCAGACAAAAGTGGAAAGTCTATGTTTGGCCCTAACACAAACAAAGATCTTATAGAAGAGTTTCAAGTAGAGAACAAGTGGAAAACCACGGACAGGAATGAGCCCCTGGTCTACCCTGAAGCCAGGCTAAGTCATACCTCCTTCCTCAGCCCAGCATGCTCTTTGCATGAAATGCATTTCCTTTTTATGCTGGCCCAGCCCCGCCCCCACCTTCTTACATAGAGCCATCCTCCCCTTTTTATAGCTCTGTCCACATCACTCCATCTGCACTAATACTGGCTCTATGGTAGGTCACTTTAACCCTCCAAGGTGACTGTGCTATGTTTTTCAATGGTCTACTTTCTGAGGTGGAAAGCTAGATAGAGACAAGAGCAGGAGGAGGAAACCTGGCTATTTGCAAATGGGACAACTGGTGCAACAGGTTCCCCAAGGATATAGGAATGCACATGCACAAAAGCAGCCACATGAGACAAAGACAATTCCAGACACAGAGGGCCCCCCACTACCCTGGGTGCCATTNTCACTAACAGACCCAAATATATTACCTCTCTGTATCATATAAATATAAGAGGCAAAAAGTACATAAACAGAAAAACATACTTAGTAATTTAATGCTTCAGTATTTTATCTTTCTTAGATATGATCTAGGTACCTAATGAATATCCATTAATTAACTCAATTTAGCATTAGTCCAAGGTTTTAAGTTACCAAAATAGCTTGGAAACTATCTTCAAGCTGATATACTACAAAGCATCACTTTTGAAATAAAGTTTATCAAAACAATGATTCAATTTTACTAAACACAAATTTATACTATTATAATCATAAACATATAGTAACTATAACAATAGCTTATTAAATCAGCAAAACCATATATGTTAAGTAAGAACATGCCCAAGGAGAAAAAAAAAATGTATTTTTGTATTATACTGAATACTGATTATTTAGAAGATATAGTTGTTGTTATTAAACCAACAATATTAAACTACTCTTATTTACCAAAACTTACCTAAATTATATGACTTTGAATTCTAGGAACATTTGAATTAGCGTCTATAACAATAGACTTTTAGCATATTAAACGTAGAAGTTCAATTTTCTTAATTTCGGGAAATGTTTGGAATATTCCAATTATATAAGATTTTATTTTGCTCTAAGTCAGTCAGAATAGAGCTCCGTTAAAAGTTTTTACAATCTAATTTAGTAATACCATCTGGAAGTAAGAAAATGTTACATACTCACAGAAACATAAACATACATACAGATATAGATAACTTACAGCTTTAATTCTAAAATCTTAGCCATAGGTCAAGCATAAACACAGAAACATGAAACACTTTTTCATATAAAAAGGGCTCCTGTCTTCCCAGTGCGCAGAAATTCTTGACTGATTTGAGTTCAAAATAGAGAAAAAAAGATAAACAGAAAAGAATAACAAATGCTATTTCTATCGTCTTTCACCCAACAGAAATATGATATTTATAAACCATTTAATTCATTTATAGAGATNACCTGGAATTAGCTAGCAGAACCTGGAATTTCCTTTAACATTTCCACTCCTATTTCCACAATTCAGTTTTCACAGAGCAGCCAGAGTAAACTAAAGTGAAAATCTGATTTTGTGTCTTGCCAACCAGGAGGTGCTGGAGCTGGCAGTGATGGCCTGGAGCATGCTCAGGAGGCAGGTGGTGCAGATGGACAGACCCCTCATCACCCTTTTAAGGTAGAATAAGTCCTTACATTTGAACTTATTCTGAAAACCCAGTGGCCCAAACATGTCTAGAGACCAAAAATTCACTACAGTGAATCACTCTGTGGACAAAGGCCAAGGATCAGTCAGTGGGTTTAGGTCTGTGATGCAGAGAGAATGTGAAGATGTGGAAGAAAAGGAGGAAGGTGTTGGCTGAGATTCCAATGCCTGCTTGGAATAGAAGGCACTGTTTAATGGTTTTAAAAAAAATCTGATTTCGTTATCAGTCTGTTCAAAATTTTTTCTCTCTCTCTATTGCTCTTCAAAGAAAGTCATTCTTAGCATAACATTCCACGCTTCACACTCTTGCTCACCTTCTTTCTTTGCCAGCCCTTAGCAGATTCAACATTCCAGCTCTCTTGAGCCACCATTAGTTCCCCCACATCCCATGTTCTTCACATCTAGGCTCTTGCTTGTGCTTTTTCTTCTGCCTTCAGTGCCCTCCCTTCACCTGGCTAAATCCTAATGCAGTATGTATGAATTTAGACGACACCTACTCTAGATTCTTCCTTGCTCCCCTTCTGTTCTCAGCCTTCCCCACATCCCTGA
>NW_007730066.1:149111-152899 GCF_000696425.1 Galeopterus variegatus
GAATCACTCTGTGGACAAAGGCCAAGGATCAGTCAGTGGGTTTAGGTCTGTGATGCAGAGAAAATGTGAAGATGTGGAAGAAAAGGAGGAAGGTGTTGGCTGAGATTCCAATGCCTGCTTGGAATAAAAGGCACTGTTAAATGGTTTTAAAAAAAAATCTGATTTTGTTATCAGTCTGTTCAAAATTTTTTCTCTCTCTCTATTGCTCTACAAAGAAAGTCATTCTTAGCATAACATTCCACGCTTCACGCTCTAGCTCACCTTCTTTCTTTGCCAGCCCTTAGCAGATTCAACATTCCAGCTCTCTTGAGCCACCATTAGTTCCCCCGCATCCCATGTTCTTCACATCTAGGCTCTTGCTTGTGCTTTTTCTTCTGCCTTTAGTGCCCTCCCTTCACCTGGCTAAGTCCTAATGCAGTATGTATGAATTTAGATGACACCTACTCTAGATTCTTCCTTGCTCCCCTTCTGTTCTCAGCCTTCCCCACATCCCTGAGCTTGAATTTGGCTGAAATTCCTCTGTTCCCTACCCTTTCTGGTGATAGTACTTACTACACCATGTAGCAAGTTCCTCTTTCTTCATCTGTCTTTGCAACCAGACCAGGAACCCTGCAATTCGGGACCACATGTTCTTTATTGCTTTTGCAAGACAAGAGGAGATAAATGGTTGTGACAGTGAATGGGCATCTGCTCTCAGAAGGCTGTGCCCAGCACATTATCAGCACTCAATAAAACCTTGTGAGATTAGTAAGTGGATAAACTTACCACATGTTTTTAAAATTGTACAGTATGCTGGGAAGGCAGAATACATCTCACAATCCTGTTGTGGAAACGAGACAAACACATAAAGCAATTAGAAAAAGCTGAAGACTCTATGAGGTAGAATATGAAATAGAGTGATTTATTTTAAACAAATGTGTCACATCTCATGAAGCCTAATGAATGTCAGAACCTGCCAACCAGCCACCTTGGGAGTTTGGATATGCACTTGTTTCAGCCTTGCCTTTCTTCACTCAAAATCAAAATGGAATTCCTCCCTCAAACCTGACTCCTAAGGCAGCTTCTGAGCAAGCTGCATACTGAAATCAGTTTCATTCCATTTTGCTTAACAAAGTTTAATATCCTCCTGGCTTTCATGATGGTGGGATGCATTCCCCAAAGTCAAATCCACACTCACAACTATCTTGATTCCTGCACAGTGCCCTGTGCATAACCAAGGCTTGAGAAATATTCTCTGAATCAGTGACTTGCAGATAGTTTTCTACCACTTTGGGAATGATTGTGATTTTTTTTTTTTTTTGTCTTTTTTCGTGACCCGCAACAGATCGCAACCCTCAGTGTCGCACCCGTACTGGACCGGGACCGGCAACGGGATCGCAACCCTCGGTGTTGCACCCGCACCTCTCTCAGCCAGTGAGCGGCCGGTCTGTATGTGGGATCCGAACCCTCGGCGGGAGTGCAGCCGCGCTCCCAAGCGGTGCACTGTAGCAGTGCACCACCGGGCTGGACCTTGATTGTGATTTTTTTAATGTAAGTCTTGATTTTCTTTTTTCCAAAGACCATAGTCACAGTTTTTAGAAAATAAGATTTATCTTTACTAGCCATATTTATAAATATAAGTTACAGAGTATAAAATATTTTCCAAAGCAGCATCTCCCAAACCTGCAGACCAGGGCTACAGGTAAATTGCCTTTTAAAGATGCTGCATCTCAGAAGAGGGAACTCAGAGGAACATGGAAGGTCTTAAGTGAAAACTGCATGACTTAATTTGGGTTCCCCCAAAAGAAATCCTGACACAAGGATTGCCCCAAGCAAATTTGGAATAGGATCCCAGGAAGCATCAGTAGGGGATGAAAAATAGAGACAGGGAAGAAAAAGCAGCCAAAGGAGAATGCCATTATGGGAAAAACTGGATCTCAATCTCCAGGAGATGATGTAGAATATACCTCAGAGATGGCTCATCTGAGCAGTGAGAAATCTGGGACATTTAATACACTAACTCTCATTAGCTGTTTGTTGAGAACTGCTCTGAGGATATTAATTTCCAGCATTTTCAGCCCATCTGACATCAGGTCAAGCATATTATTGTGCCATAGGGAGCCCTTAGATAGAAAGCCAAGGGTTCTTGTAGCAAAAAGCAATTTCCTAGACCACTGAGTGCCGAGGAGACGTGGGCAAGGAGCAAGGGCAAGTGTCTCTAACCTACACTTTGTGTAGTCAAGGTCTTAACTACAAGATGCATTCTTCGAACATATACTTTGTCATATTTCATTTGAATCTAGACAGTTGTTTCTGTAATAAACTGTCTCAGTTGATAGGCAAGCAAAAAAGAATTACAATTTATTTAGCTTCATTAAATTTCTGAAGACAGCCATGCAATAACTGGGTTTTCAAACACTTCTCCAAAATTTTCATCCACACCTTTTCTGTCTAAATGGAACTAAGTTAACACAAATAAATTAAACATACCAATTCTCCCCTTTAAACCTTCATTCAATCCACTTTGATTGCAATTTTCCTGTAGATCCAGAAGGAGACTCTTCAGCAAGGATCCTACTGCATGTGATATATTAAGGACACGCTCCTACAAAAAACTAGGAAGGAAAGACAGGAAGCAGGAGAGAGAAGGGGAAGAACCCAAGCAGGAATGTGATTTCTCATGAAGCCCCAAACTGCAGCCTGTCCTGCAGGGAGCTCTAAAATAGAAATTACATCCTGAAGGTGGTCTTGTCTGAAGACCAAGGAGCCAGGCTATGGCATTCTCATAGTCAATTAGACTATTGGAAACAGGCTGCCCTGAAATACTCTGTGTGGGACACCTTAAGTTTGTCCTGTCTATCACAGATTCTTCCATTTTCTGGATGGTCACAATTTCTGGGGGGAAACTTATAAGAGGAAAGTTAGTGGAATAAGTTAATCGTCTGCTGTTGCATTTGGCCCTGAGGCCACAAGTGATACTCATTGTCGCTCTCTTCTCTACCACCCTTTTAGATTCCCCCTTAAGCTTTGGCTAGTGCTTACCCAAACCTTCATCCCTGGAAGTCTGGGCCCCTAGTTGCCGTGTTTTATCAGGCCATAGCATGGGATTACTGCACTAAGAGATGCCCCAGAATGTCTCCTAAGTGCAGAACATATTCTTGCCCAGTCCCATTGTATACCAGTGACTCCTGCTCATGACCGTAGTAACTCACCTCTCTTACACATCCCCAGGTGCTGTACATCCTCTGAGTTTCAGCCCAAGATGTCACCTCTTCCATGAAGCCTTTACTGATCCTTGCAGACCTCAGAGCTTTCTTCTTCCCATAACTCAAAGAACTTACTGCTTATGCCTCTCTTCTGGCCTGAATCACATTCTGCATTGTGATTCCTCATTACAGGATTTTTATCAGCCTTGGACAACATCATTTGCTTGATGTGGACGTATGTCTTGTCTTTCTAATGGAAATGTGAATAGGGTCTGTCTCACACTGGCTTACCTCCAGTGCTAGCACAGATTGCCGTGTATCCCCAGGGCTTGGTGAACTGATGTGAATAGCACATCTGCATCCCAGGACTGGATCATGATCTTCTCATCATAAGTTTTACTTCCCAGAGTTCTCTAACTTATTTGATTTTCAATGATCATCTTTCAGATAACAGCCAAAAAGACAGCTTTAAGAAATTTAACCATTTCACATTTTAAAACCAATCTGAAACCTTAAAAGCACATATTTTTAGATACTTTAGTACAAACTATGCACAAAACAAAGGCCATAACTTTCCTCCAGGCAGAGAAATTTTTCCTCTTT
>NW_007730066.1:153398-154323 GCF_000696425.1 Galeopterus variegatus
AAATTTAACCATTTCACATTTTAAAACCAATCTGAAACCTTAAAAGCACATATTTTTAGATTCTTTAGTACAAACTATGCACAAAACAAAGGCCATAACTTTCCTCCAGGCAGAGAGATTTTTCCTCTTTTGGCATTATCAAACCTTGAAGCCTACAAACGTACTTTGTTTGGAGATACGGGTATTTGTGGAGAGGGCATAATAAATATTTCCAATCATCACATAAAGAGCCAATTCAATTTACATTCAACACCTTTTTGGTACCAAGAATTACCATAGGTGCTTTATATCGACTGCAATGTCTAGTTATTTTCCTTTTTCTTTTTTCACTAAGGCTCGTACGTTGGAGTATTTTGTAGCATGTTATAGCCTCTTGTGGGAATTTAAAGAGAAAGCAGGAAAACTCAAGTTACTTCATTTTGCAATTAATCACTTCTGGGAAGACTTTGCCTTGCAATTTTATTTATTCCTGTGTATTTATTATTTTTGATTGTTTCTGTCTTGTACACTCTATTCAGAAGAAAAATTTAATACAAAAATTGAACTAGTCTTGACTGTGTGACTCAAAATATGTAATCTATTCTCCACAAGCAGTACTGGGATGAAATAAAATATTTATTTTACTATTAATAAAGGTCAAGCTATATTGAATGCTTGCTGAGAGCCAGGCACTCTGTACAGCACTTTATACACATCATTTCATTTAATACTCTGAGCAATTTCCAGAGATATTTCTGTTTTATAGATACAGAAATTAAGGCTAAGATAAGCTGAGTCACTTCCCAGAGATCATATAGCAAGTAAGTAGAAAATCTGAGATTATGCTGCACAGAGGAAAAGTGCCCTCATCCTCTCCTTGGAGATGGCTAAGTTATGTTCTTAGCCCTGGTCTTGCTGGCCAAGAGATCAAAAGTAAATGACAAAC
>NW_007730066.1:155380-157527 GCF_000696425.1 Galeopterus variegatus
TTTCTGTTTTATAGATACAGAAATTAAGGCTAAGATAAGCTGAGTCACTTCCCAGAGATCATATAGCAAGTAAGTAGAAAATCTGAGATTATGCTGCACAGAGGAAAAGTGCCCTCATCCTCTCCTTGGAGGTGGCTAAGTTATGTTCTTAGCCCTGGTCTTGCTGGCCAAGAGATCAAAAGTAAATGACAAACTCTTTGTGTCTCAGTTTTCTCTGAAACTCTAATGTCCACACTGCTGTTCCCATCTATCCGTTCATCCATTTCTCTATCTTAGAACATTTAACTTTTACTGTATTATAGTTTGGTTATAAGAGTTACTGGTCACTCTCAAAAAATGGAGCACAAGTCATATTCATCTTTACATCCATAGTTCCTAGACCATTGTTCTAAATGCTTTAAATAGGTTAATTTACTTAATCCTCACAGTATCATGAAGAAGGTATTTTTATCCCCACTTATTTCAGACCCAATCATAATTACACTAATGATGTTGGATAGATTTGAACCTAGGTATTCTGGCTCCAGAGTCCATGCAGTTAGCTACTGTGCTGTACAAGGAAGTAATTTAGTTTTCTTCTTAAATCCGGGTCTAGTTTCAGAATGGATTTTTATATATTTTTTTTTTCTCCTTTTTCTCTTTATTCTTTAACTCTTGTTTTTATTCTGTGATGTGCATTTATTTTTGTGTAATTGGAGAAGTGATTTTTGTGGCACATTACTTTAAAAATTCCAGATATTAACTCTCATATATACATTAATATTAGTTTATTATTGATTTTTCTTAGGAGCAATATTTAAAAAGAAAAGTCTTCCTATAATTTTCAAGTTTCACGATCTTAAATGTAAAGGGTAGCAGAATTTGCTATCCCAAAAAACATCACTTTGACACAAAAATTATTTTGAGCTAAAGACAGTTGTGGAAAAGCAGATACAAAAGCAAGGCTCTCTGCCCTCTCATTTGCCTAAAATGCAACACATAAATGAACAAAGGTGTCCCTCCTTCCCTCTCTACCAGGAATGACAGAGTTAATTACCAGAGACAATTTTAGACTCTTGACAGCCCGGAAATGGCACCAGAAGAAACTGTATAAAAAACTTTACTTACTAGACTTTATCTACCATTAACTTCCCATTGTCAACCTAAATAACAGAGAGAAGCTCTCTAAAAGAAAATGACATTTATTTGAGGATAAGCAATGCAATGAAAGTAGATGTGCCATGTGCCATAGCAAACTATGTGTGTATTCAGGGAGGTAAAGGAAGACAAAGGCTTGTAAAGGAAAATTAAGAGTATTATGTAATTGTCTTGATATAATTATGTTTGGCTACAAGGATCAGTAACAAGAGTGGTACCAGTCCAAGGCTGAACAGGTAGTTGCTGGGCAGATTTCTTCACAGAAATATTTTTTGTGTATAAGCTGTAATGGCCTTTATGCATGATTGTGCTTTTTGCAATCCTCTGTGACAGTTCTTGTTATCAGGCATTTATGCATGAGAACCCTTCCTTCATGTCCTTCCCTGGCTCTATTTGTCAGGGTTTTTAACACATGTGACTTTGTTTTGATTCTGACAACTTTCACATTTCTTCTTTTGATCAAGATCTGTCTCCCAAAGCATCACCGATCAATCATTTTGTAGTTAGGTTTGGATTGTTCCTCATGCCAGATGGACCAGGCCCAGGTTGTTCTCGTTTGGCCTCATGTCTGAGGGAAGTGAATGGTGACTAGAAATCAGTGTCAAACACTTTTAGCCACATTTGAGAAACAAGGGAGGTTAGGAGAGATTGGCTCTTAGGCTAAGTCTACCTGGAGTCTATTGTTAAGTTCAATTTTTTCTGCTTTTTGTTAGGCATTGTACTTCTGCAAATATTAACAAGTAACAGGTACAAAGTTTAAAAAGGAAAAATACAATGTAAAATAAAGTAATATGACAATCTTAGTTCTTAATAATGATTTTGAGCCATGAACCTAGGCTTAAAGTTTATTCAATTGAATAAATCCAATTGAATAAATTAAATGACCATTATCCTTCCAAGTGAAAAAGGTAGGCATTAAGAGGGGTAAATGTCTTATAATATACAGAGTCTTGTCCCAATGTCTTGGGAAAAGCATGAAGCCATCAACTTCTCATCCTGTTTTGTAATTA
>NW_007730066.1:158192-167581 GCF_000696425.1 Galeopterus variegatus
TTATATCCTTATTTTTTATGGAAACATAACTTTTTTTCTTCACATTGATAACACAGGAATTTCATATTTAAAAACCTCTTGAGGCTAAGAAGCCAAATCACAGCAAACTTTACATTCTACCTACAGTCTTGAGGTTCCTGGGCCTGCCAGGAAGTGATAATTGTACTCACTCAGTGGAAGCCTAGAAACTTTAGTACAGGCCCAGGCACTTTATGCATGTTTTCAAATATAACATTTTAACCAAAGCCTTGATAATATATATAACCAATTTTCCAATTGTATCTTGTTATAAAGAGAAAGTAAATTTTTATTGCACATACGTAAATAACCATATTGTTATAAGAATATTCATGAATAGTTCCGAAATTTTGGAAATATCAAGCGAAAAGGAAAAGCAAACTTTCCACTTTTGTTCACAAAATTTCCCTCTGGATAGTATTATTTTTATTACAAAACAAATATTTTATGTTGAGGTAACATTTCAAAAGATATTTGGCAAAAATC
The DNA here is from genome assembly GCF_000696425.1 of Galeopterus variegatus. Lineage (NCBI taxonomy): Eukaryota > Metazoa > Chordata > Mammalia > Dermoptera > Cynocephalidae > Galeopterus > Galeopterus variegatus. The sequence continues at coordinate 158,697 of NW_007730066.1, forward strand.
AATTGTATCCTATGTACAGAATTCTGCTATGTGCAACATATATAAAGGACTCAGAGAACAATTTTTCCAGCATTGCACATAAACTGACTTCAGAGAAAATAAGCTAAAAGTTATCTATATAAAGAGGAATTTCTTTTCCCCACTCTCCTCTACCCAAGCCTCTACACCATCACCAGTGGTCAGTGTGGAAATGTTCATGGAGACTCTACAGAAAACAATGAATAGGATAAATTAGTTGGGGAAAAAAAGTATTGTTTATCCAAAATATCAATACCTAGGTGCAGTACATGATGATCAAATCAGGATAATTACTATATTTATCATTATACAATATAATCATTTTCTGTGGCCCTTCACCAATTTCTCATTAACCTTCCCTTCCCCTCCCCCTTTCCCTCTTCTGGTACCTCAGTTTCATTCTCTCCTTTTGAAAGTTCAAGGAATTACTGTGATTATTGTATCTTTCTTTCTATTTTTATTTTATTTTTTTTTTTAGTTCCAACTTATGAGAGGACATGTGGTATTTCTCTTTCCATGCCTAGCTTGTTTCACTTAACATAATTTTCTCTAAATTCATCCATGTTGCTGTGAATGGCAGAATTTCATTCTTTTTTATGGCAGATTAGTATTCCATTATGTGTATACACCTCATTTTCCTTATCCAGTCATCTATCAATGGACATTTAAGTTGGTTCCAACTCTTTGCTTCTGTAAATAGAGCTGCAATAAACATGAGAATGCATCTATGCTTTCAACATGGTGATTTCCATTCCTTTGGATATATACCCACTATGCCATAATTTGAAAGTGCTTTCACAAACAAAATATTTAATCACATAGGATTTACCATCATTTATCCCAAGAATAAATAGAATTCTCTTATCTTCAATGGAGAAATTCTATGCAATCCTCCAACTCCAGTGTCTTCTCTACTGTGAGGCCCTCCATAAGGTTCCAAGTCAGAGTTGGTCACCTTCTTCTGTGCCCCCATATGTTTTCTCGTACCACTGTTATGACATTCACCACACTGGATTGTAACAATTCTTGTTTCCCTCATATGTATCCCTCTTGAACTCTTCAGCTTTATGTATCTCTCTATAAGCTCCTCAAGAGCAAGAAGCAAGTCTTAAGCCTCTTTACATCCCAGCACCTACACACACCTACACGCAGTGCCTGGCACTTAACAGAACCTCAATAACTGTTTGCTATGTCAATGAATTAGTAACTATTTCAGCTGTGATGCTGTAATGCACCTCTTTCTTTCTTTTTAGTCCCACTGAGTGTGCTCTGGCATCATTCCACATTATTTAAACCTTTATGGAATGGAGAAGCCTTAGAAAAAAGTGGGATGTCCAGCAACTCCTTTCAGAAAGAAACGTCCTTTGGTTCTGCTTCTAATCAAAACATCAATAAATTATAGTCATAATGATTTCCCTTCTCTCCAGCCCCCAAGACTCCTTTATGTAAGACCCACTTCTTAGGAGAGCTGATACTAAGAGCCATTGTGGCCATCATTGTCATCTTCACGCCCAATGAGTCTGTTGGCATAAGCATCAACTGATAATTTTCTGCTTTCTATCTCAGTGTTCTTTGCCTGGCCACCTTCCTCACTGCTTGATTTGCTCTCAGTAGAGTTGCTACCTTCTTTCAGTTTACTGCAGTCCTGAGAATCACTGTCATCCTCTTCCTCAGACTAGCTGTCCTGCTCAGACTGGCTTTCCACACTCTGGCTCTCTGCTGGGGCACTGAGACTGGAGACCCTCTTGTCTAGAACAGTTCTCATTTTCAGTGGACTCCAGACTTTCCTCTGAGTATTTGGGGCTCACATTGGATTGCTCCTCTCCGGATTTGCTCTCTGAACTGGAAGGTGTTTCAAGCTGTCCTCCTCACTGGAGTCACTGTCTTCCTGGTCTCCCAGGTGACTGGTGGTGTTACCCGGGTTTTCACCCCAGGACTCACTCCCTACCTCTTCCTGAGACTCACTCCTGTTGTCTGGAGAAGGCAGGTCAAGCTCTTGACTGGACTTACTGCTGGAGTCTTGTACATCTTGACTGTCTTCCTGGGACTAATCCCCTTGCTGTCTTCCCTGGATTGGCTGAGGACAGCTTCTTTGGAGTTGGTGTTTTCTGTGGAGTCACTGAGGACTCCTCCTTTCTGTTGCTTGATGACATATTAGATTTTAAAGAATTTTATTCAGTTTTGGAACATTTATATCAATAACATACCCATAAATGTAACTGAAAGATCTAGTCTCACTTATTATTTGATATCAGTTGTCACACAATTTACCAAATAAACCTAATCATGTAATATCCCTACAAGATAAAAGATACATACTTTGAGTTTCTTTAGGGACCCAAGCGGAAAATCCCAAAGTTGATTTTAGGTCAAAAAGACTTAATTTAGAATTTTGATATTGGGGAAGCCCATCGAAGATACCAAAAAGATTAAAACACTTTATCAAAACAAGATCACAGGTTACTCTGAGATAAGTCATTAGTCATTTATTTAACCAGTGTGATAATCTAAGACTTCAAAAGCAAGACAGAAAGTTACATGAATGTAAAAAAAAAAAAAAAAAACCAGAAACGCCTTAACTCTTTCAAAGCTCAGTTTTCCTAAATAATTAAAAATCTGGTAAAGACAACATGAAACAGAAAATTATCTAAAACACAAAATCTTTGTGTTTGAGGCCAGTTACCAAAAGGCAAAGAAAAACCTCCTGTATTGTGATTACTTCTTACAGAAAGCCCATTTAGATTATTCAGAAGTCAAACCTGATGAAAAAGTTACTTGAATTCAATCAGACACAAGAAGAGCGTGCGATCAAGGTTATGAGTGTACACTATATTATAGAGGAATGTAAATAAGAAAACTAGTTATGTTAAGCAAGGGAAATCATGGCTCTTAGAAACCATGTGAGAAGTTTTCTGGTTACATTGAACAATTTAGACATATCCAGAAAAACCAAGGGTACATAATCAACTTATACTGGAGGTTTTTCTATGCCTTTAACACAAACATTTCAGGGTCAGGCCATAACAATAGAGTTAGAACTGGAGAAAAAAGTTACAGGAGCTGACAAAAAAGTTGAAAGAGAAAATTATTGCTGAGGCAAGCAAAAAGATGCACTTTTCAAAAGGAGAAAGAGAAAGAGAAGGCAAAGTTGTATGACTTGTAAATCGTGTGCATCAAGATAGAGCAAAAATTGAACTTCTATGATATAAATTTGAGAAACTTCAGAGGGAAAACTCTACCTCAAGAAATAAAATTATTGTTCTAAATGGAGAAGACAGTAGTTTTAACCTGAAATTAGAAAAATTAAATGAAGACTGTAAAACAGAAAAAAAGCCACTTTAGATGATCGCTGTAAAAGAATCTGATTTAAGAATAAATTAAAAATCTCTCGCAAATTTCGCGAGAAGCAAATCAATACTTAAAATAAAACATTGTAACGATATGGGGGATCAAAATTTTAGTTTTGTGTTAGTGTATTTATATACATTTTTAAATCAAATCTCAGTCTTTAAAAAGACTTACAAATATTTTTTTAATTAAAGCCAAGTTGAACACACACAAAATTTTTTCATAAGTTTATCTTTTACAAATTGTTCACAACTTACTCAGGTCTTACACAAAATGTTTAGATCTTTTACTTTGTCCTATGCTTTTTTTGTTTGTTTGTTTGTTCTGTTTTTAATAACCAGTCATTTTACTTTAGGAAAAAAATTTACCAAACAAGATTTTTTAATGCAAAATTCTTCTTTTTTAACTTTTCTTACCAAAAATATATCTTTATGCCCACAACTTCTTTTTTCTTTCTCTCTCTTTCTTACTGTTCTCTTTTTATATTCTTTTTACATTCTTCCTAAATTTACTTTTTGAAACAATCTTAAATAACTTCTGAATTTAGATAAAACTTTTATCCTCAATAAAGAACACATTTTTATGACTTTTTATAATTTTTTTATTAAAAATACGTCTTACTTTTTTTGATACACTTTGTATACAGAATTAAATATTTATTAAAATTTTTAACTTTTGGTAACCTTAATTTTCAGGGAAAACCTAGGAAGAAAGAAATTTTGAACTATCTGTCACATATTAGTATTTTATCTTATTTATAAATGACCCAGACATTTAATGAGTATTTATCACTTTTTTTAATGTAACATAGCTTTAAGATTTTAAATTACATAAAAAGTGTGTTTATAAATGTTTATCCCATTTATATTTTCCTATTTTATTTATTTTTATTAATTATATCTAGATCACTTATGAACACTGAGATATTAGACAAAGCTAGTCATAATTTTAAGTTATTTCCCTGTTAATTATTTTTGTAGTGTGTGAATATCAGATGTTTACCTAAGCAAAAACCTTAAAAGTAAATACATGAGTATTTTGTTGATAACTCAGAAAATAAAGCTGTTTTTATTTAACCAATAATACTAAACTAGTCTTATCAAGAGTTACACAAACAAAGATCATTCTGTTTTTAGGCTGGATTTATAGTTTTAACCTCTGTGTCAAATCTTGACACCTTAAAACATCTAGCAGAGATAAATATAAAACTGTCTGACCAGTAAACTCAGGCAAAAATGTATGCTGACAATTTTGAGGACATTTCTATTTTTATTTTATCAAAAAATTTTAAAGCAGCTTATTTATTAAAGATTTATTTAAGTCATGTTAACTAAAAGCATTTTAGTTACTATATTTTTTATAAAATAGTTAATTTAAGTGTGTTTTTTTCTTTTTAATTAGTTTGTTAATTAATTAGAGCACTTATATATATTTTGGTAGAAAAATCTTACATGCACACAACATAAAAACATTCAGACCATACAAGTACCTAAACATAAGCAGATATCCTAGCTTCCATTTTAGAATTTTAGTCATGAAACAGTGAAACATCATAATACAAAGTCACTAATTTATAAAAGGACAATTGGATCTAAATTATATTTTTGATAAAATGGAACCTATTTACATGGCCACATTTTATTTGCCCTGATAGGTAATCTAATGAAGATCATGAACCAAAATTTTGGGTAAAGCAGGATTTTTTAGCAGTTCAATATTTAAAAACCAACCAACAAACAAAACTCTCTTTACTCTTTCTCTCTTTTTTCGGCTACAAACAAGTTTAGGGGGTTAAATCTTCAATTGTTTACACGTTAGCTAGGACTGACTGAATTGTGTAAGAAAAACAAAATTTCCAAGGGCCTTGAATTTTTAGTAACAAATCTTTATTTTGTTTCCTGGTCAGGTTTGCTCGACTAGTCAATGTGGGTGAAGAAGCATTTTTTTAAGTTATTTATTTATTTTTGTTTTTTTCTGGGCCATGCAATTTTTATGCTGGACAGAGATACCTTATATTATTATTGCTCCAAGTTCAAAATTTTGATCTGTTTGATTAGAGCCTAACTTATCTAGTTCTTTTTATTTTTTATATCAATCCCTCAGTTAACTGTTCTATCGCCCTAAGCTATTGTCAGCCAGGAATACCTAAATTTACATTTCCAAAAGGTATCTAGATTGTTGGTTATCATGGAACTGTTGTAATTTTAAAACGATTAATTTGAAAGGTCTTTCAGATTTTCTCCTAATCACGCTTTAAGTGCCCTAGGAAAAACTTCTAAGTGGCTTTTGAATTAGCAACAGTACACTGTCTCAATACAAGTAAAAAGGTCAGTTGATTCAGATTAGGCAGGAAAAAAGAGAGATGAGAGAGAACTTAGAAGGCGACTCTAAGTTAGAAGTTGACTATATTTTTTGGTTGCAGTTTTTTAACAAGCTTAGATTTCAAATAACGGCCATTCGAGTTATGAATTTGCTTTGATGTAATTTTCCCATCAGTTTAGAAATGTGCACAAGAATGAACAATAATACAGCCTCCCAGAATTCCCAAAGGAGGGTTGTTTTGGGGTGCCTTCTAAAAGATCCTGTTTCATTTCTTATTAATCTCTTGAGATCAGAGAAAGTCCTATAAATCCTGTCAAGGAATGTCAGGAGTTTGGAATGGTGTTTTAGATGGTGGCAACTATCCTAGTGGCCATCCTGCAATCCATCATTTGGTGTGTTTATTTTTGCTGTCAAAAAATTTTCAAATATAAACAAGGGAAAAGAGCCAAATTATTTACAGATGTGCGAAACCAAACCAAAATGATTCCAAAATCAGGGTACTCACAGAAATGTTAACACAGGTGTGCAGATCAAACAAAATACTAAACCGGGTGTGCAGAACCAAAACTGAATTCACCAGAAGACGGGACTCACATACAGAATGTAAGTTCTGTAGAAACTGGAGTACTCAAACCAGAAGGGGACCTGTGCTCATACCAGAAAGAGCGCCATGAAAAACTTTTATAGTCCCAAGAGACAGGCAAGGTCCTTTATTTAAACCAGTCTTATAACCAAATCAGATAGCAAATAAAATCAAAGAGTTTCTACAAAAAGAGGGAGGCTGAGCCTAAGACAAGATTCGCCAGGGAAGAAAAGACGAGCCATAGCAGGGAAGAGTTCAAAGGGCTCAGGTGAGCCCTGCTCACCAGTTCTAGGAATCGCTGACCCCTTTCTAAAGTGACTTGAGAAGACAAGGTTTTAGATACAAATCAACACACATCTAGGATAAACAAGATAATATCACAATGAGCACAAAGTCCCAGATATACTAATTTTGGTTTCCTCAATACATAAAACCAGATTTAAGATATAGGGACTAAAAATGATTGTTGTATAAGTCCCTCACCTTTAAAACATAGAAGTAATAAATAACTCAAGAATAAAACTAAGTGGACTGTAATTTTCAAAAATAAACACTCTAATTTTTATTTTTAGAAAAAGGGAGCAAAAAAGATAAAAATAAAAAGTTGGTCACTTAGGCATTTTATTTGGAAAATTTTGAGGAATATCCCAAAGAATTTCTGACAATCAAAACATTACCCCAAAGATTTATATCAAGAAATAAAGGGAAGAAAGCCTAAAACATAAACAAATTCACTTTTTAATGTGACTTTTATCATTTACTTAAAAATCAGCAGTCAGGAAACAAAAAGAACATTCACTATCCAGAGCCAAGAGAATACTTTCCCGCAAGTTCTGAACACATTATGGTAAATTGTTATGGGCATAACTAGGATCACACACACACACCCTCTTCCCAGCTTTCCCAAAATCGTTTTGGGAATCCATTAGTGAGAGATGCTCTTGTAGCCACAAGTTAAACACGTTAATATAAGAAAATAGAATACAATAGCACTCCAGCATATGGTTTAAAACTAGGGGAGCAATAATTTACAAGATAGATAGATGATTGATCAATTGATTGATGAGAGAAAGAATGATTTTAATAAATATGCATTTAAAAGAAGACTAGTCACAATATCCCTTCAGAATATTTAACTTAAGAAAAGTGATACTCTAAAGGTGTCCACAGACCAAAGCAGGTCTACAAATTTTAGTTATCCACCTATGACAAGATGGAGTGCCAAAACTGAGAGTAAGCCATTAGAAACTTTTATGGCAGTTTCACAGAGAAATTTTGTGTCTGATGGATCTAATAATTAAAAAACAGCTTACTGTTGCGTTTTATGCCTTTATTGTAATTTTTCTAGCAATTCATTTTTATTATATTTTATAATAGAATCAGTCTATGATGGATTAGAAATTTAAAAAATGAAACCATCTCTTTTCCACAGGTACTTGAGAAGCATGTAATAAAATTATATTTGGTCTTGGGGATGCTATGAATTTTTCCCCTCTTTGTGGCTGTACAAATCCACACATTTAATTAGGCTATTATTTTACATTTCCAGGGATTGTAATTGTTCAATATGAACGTAAAAGAAATTACAGGAGGTGGGTAAACTGAGAGAAAGCACAGAACAAACTTTCTGCTTAGCAGCTGAAAGCTAGAACTGCAAACAAAGTGTGACCTTAGGACTGCTACAGCTGTTGTTAGGCCAGTTTGCCCATTTGTACCAGTAGTCCTGAAGTTACTTTTCTGCATATCCACATAGTTTTTCAAAACTTTGTTGTGGACTTTATTCAGTCATTCACAGATACCACAAGATAGCCTCTCCTTTTCACTTCTAGGCTAGAGATGCCTTCTAGACTAAACAGAGAAAACATGCAATCACTTTTAGGATTTGGGGAATTCAAGTGGTATCATGACTTGCATCGGCCTCACTTTGTTTTGGTGGCACTTTCTGTGTGGTTGTTGTTTGCTGTCCATGTAGGGGAAAGCTGACTTCCAATAAGATGTATGTATACAGAAGGTGCTCAAGAGTGTAAGGGACTAAAACCATTTTGCAAAACAAACAAACAAAAAAAGCCTTGTAAACCTCAAGAGCACTCCACCCATTTACCCTGCTTAGTTCCAAACCGCAAAAAGTACTTTTTCAGACTTGTTTACTTTTATGTCACATTTTCTGAGAGAAGACAATGACTCACTCTTACATGCACTTCTCTGGTGTTACTTAACTTAGGCTTGCTTTCCAGAAAATTAATAACAGCTGACTGATCTCAGAAAGCACCTGCTGTGCCTCCTAAACCCATGTTCCTGTTCCTTTGTCCACCGGTCATATGATCGTCTGGTATCTACAGACGTAGATCGTCTGGTAGCTACAAAAGCTCTGTTTGGGGGCCGGCCCGGTGGCACACTGGATAAGTGCGCAGCTTGGGAAGCGTGGCGGCGCTCCCGCCCGAGGGTTCGGATCCCACATACAGACCGGTTCCCGCTCACTGGCTGAGCGAGGCGCGGGAGCAACACCGAGGGTTGCGATCCCGTTGCCGGTCCCCGGTCCGGTACGGGGGCAACACTGAGGGTTGCGACCCGTTGCCGGACATGGAAAAAGACAAAAAAAAAAAAAGAAAAGAAT
>NW_007730066.1:168581-179632 GCF_000696425.1 Galeopterus variegatus
GTACGGGGGCAACACTGAGGGTTGCGACCCGTTGCCGGACATGGAAAAAGACAAAAGACAAAAAAAAAAAAAAAAAAAGCTCTGTTCGTTGCCAGATGTCAAGGCCATCTCTCTTTTAGACTGACCCTCCTGCTAGTAGCAAATATAGCCTTTTCTCTAACCTCTATATCCTTCAACAAGAGATTTATTTTTTATTATCATTACAGTCTATTTGGCTCCCGGAATTCGTTTATGTAAACCCTGCCTGTGGGCTGCAATACATGGCCAATGTGAAGTATAGTACTGTAGATTACACTTATGTTGAAATTTAAAAATTTATAATAAATATATTTATAATAAATAAAGAATTCAGAATAGAAGTGATGCCAGTGTGTCCTCCAGGTGTTAGATAGGACATCTCAAAGAGAGTTTAAATTATCATCGGCTGAGCCCCATTTTCCATTGACCTATTGCCCACATATCTATCAGGACAGGTGGAGGGCCTAAGGAAAATTGTAACTGATTTGTAAAAATTGACATCGTCTACTAATAGAAGCTTAGGCCAAGAGTCTGCCTAGATTCTTTTTTCTCAGAAAGCAGTAGTCTTCTAATTTAAAAACAAAATAAAACAAAACAAAAAAAGGACGAAAAATAGAGTCCTAAACCTCCATGTTAATATTTTAAAATATAAGAAAATTAGATGAGCTACAGTTATCTTTCAAATGAGCTTAATAGGGGGGAAAAGAGTTTTAAAGCATCTATTACACATAGTAGATGCATGAAAAGAGAACTCTAGGAATAGCAACAAGGAAGATCACAGAGAAAATCCAAAATGTGTCAGATATACCATTTATTGTGAACACCCTGGTGGTTTCTATTAAAAAGGGTCTCCTAAATTTTAAAATAAAGTACAACAAATTGTAGCCTATAAAGATATGTTTAATATAAGAAAATAAAAACATGCACTCAAAGTACAAAGTAACAGTATCAAACAAGTCTTTAAACAGAAAACATGCAGCAATTCATGCTATCACTAAGGAAATACTAACACAATAAGCTTACCCTCAAACTAAAATATGTATTAAATAAATAAATAAATAAATATTTAAAGCCATCAAAAGGAAAAAGGAAGATAACCAAAATCATAAATAAAAGAATGGAAAGATAACTACAAAATAAAATCAATTTCTGATAAAATGATAGCAATATTAACAGTGCTTTAAAAATCAGTAAAATGTATGCAATTAAACTTAACCAATTTATCAAATACTGAAAAATATGTCAATTAATAAAACTTGGAATAAGAAATGAGAAAATCATCAATTTACTTGTGCCTATGTAATAACTATTATTTTATTCTGTCTACAATGATTTAAATCAGTGTCTGACCCGCCTAGGAGATCGCAGCCTTTGTGGGGATAGTAAGAGGGTCATGCTCATGGCTCAGTTACCCATGTAATAAGTGCTCAGTAAATGTTTTTTTAAATGAATGAAAATGTAAAGAAAAAGATTTCTAAGTTATAAGACAAGATGAAGAGGTTTAAAATAATTAAAAAGGTTAATAGTGACTTAAAAATTTCTAAATCTAGATGATTGTTCCAAACACCTAAAAAAGGGAAAGGAAAGATAGGAATAAAGTATCATTTTTTGATAAATAATAAATGCTGGGAACCATGCTCAGAAATTTACGTTTTAAAAAGGAAATGTAAGAATCAGAACAGAAGACACTGAAATATCAATGTTTGTAGAAGATATGATTGAAACACTAAAAGTAAATCCTAAACAAATGAAGTTCTTTTTGTTGTGGTATCTAAGGAAATGCTAAGCATTGCAATTAAATCTTAAGCTGTTGACAGCTAGAGTGTGAAAATAATAGATTCCATTTCTGGCAGGAAAGACTTGAGTACCTATGAATAAATGCATTAAGAAAGAGATGTTCATTAAATACACACACACACACACACACACAAACACGTACACCCCATTTAAGAAAGAGATGGTCATTAAATACACACACACACACACACACAAACACGTACACCCCATGCTCAGTGTATAAGAACACACACATCAACGGATTGGGAAATCCTCCCAAAGTTGAAAAGACTTTAAAATATCTGTGTTATCCTGAGTAACAATCCACTTGAGTGATCTTATTCTGAGTCCCATCATCCCCCATCCACACTCTATCCTCACATCCACCACTAGATTGATTATCCTAAAACAGAAACTTTATGGTGCACCCAATAGTCCAAAACATCCGCATCCACCAAGCCCCACCCCTGCCATAGCACAGAAAAAGGCCAGACTCCAAATTCATAAACCGTGGCCACATCCATTCCTGATGTATCTCCACTCACTTTTTTAGAACTCATAGTTATTGAGTTTTTATTGTTTTTCTTAATAGTAGTAAGAACACTTAAGAAGAGATCAACCCTTGTAACAAATTTTAAGTGTACAGTATTGTTAACTATAGGCATAATGTCGTACAGCAGATCTCTAGAATTTATTCATCTTGCGTAACTAAAGCTTTGTGCCCTTTGAGCAGGATTTCCCCCTTTTCCTCCTCACCTCAGTCCCTGAAACCCCCTTTCTACTCTCTGCTTCTATGAGTTTGAATATTTCAGATACTTTATACAAGTGGAATCACACAGTATTTATCCTTCTGTAACTGGCTTATGTCATTTAGCAAAACATCCTCTGGTTTCATCCATTTTGCCATGTTTACTTTTTATATCCATTTTTCTGATTTCTCCAAAGTTGCCCATTTATTGACCTCCAATGCCCATGCCACACGCTCCCCATCCCTGTATTTCTCTATTTGTGTGCCTTTCCGTGAAACTGTTTCAGGTCTTTCCAATTTAAGCTACCAATCCCTCATCACAGAGCATTTAGTCTTATCTGCTGCCATTTGCTGAAAACTTACACTTTCTTGTGACATTTTTTTGTAGGCTTTACTTATACTGTAATTTCACAGCCTGTGTTGTGTGTTTTTATCTAATGTTTCCAGTTAGGTTACACATGTGTCTTACACCACATTTATATCCTTCATAGTATTTAGCACAATGTCTTACAAGTAGTAGTTGTGCAGTAAATGTTGTTTAATCAACTGAAAGGCTGTAAAGTCCTTGAAGGAACATTTCATTTGGCTTACTACTATCCCCAAGGCCTAGGAAGTACCTGGCATATAGTGCATGCTCAATATATTTTGTGTTGTGCATGAGGAGAAATAGAAAGAGAGAGTGAGATAATTTGGCTGAGACCCCATTACTGATTAAAGGAGTCAACTCTGAGTTCTCTTCTTACTTGACCTGTCAGCAGCATTCGGCCCAGCTGATGACTTCCCCTAGTGGAAACGCTTCCTTCACTAGACTTCCAGGATCCCTGCTGTCTGGGTCTTCCTCCTTTGTCACTGACTGCTCCTCCTTGGTCTATTTTCATGTCTTCTGTCTTCTCCCAGTCTCTGCACCCTGCAGCGCCTCAGGGATCATCCCCTGGTCCTCTTCTCTTCTCTTGTCTTCGCTTTTCTTATTTTAACTGCACTTACTCCCTAGGTGATCTCTTAAGTTCATGACTTTAAAAAACCCATGTGTTAACGACTCACATGTACATCTTCATACTCGCCACTTTAACTAACTCCAAACCTGTAATGTCCTAACTCCTGCTTGAAATGTTTTTAATTTCATATACGTCAAGCTGAACTCTCAGTCTTCCCCTTGAGCTGCAGTATCCTCCAGCAGTATTCCCCATCTCAGTTAAGAGTGGAAACACCATTCCTCCAGTATCTAAGCCATTCTTGACTCATTCCCTCACATCTCAGTCCATCAGAAAACACTCGTGCTCTACCTTCAGAATTATACAGTTGGCAACAACTTCTCACCCCCCTCCCCTCTACCAATCTGATCTGAACCAAACCATTGCTCTCCTGAATTGTCATAATAGCACCTGCAAGGTATTCCCCACACAGCAGCCAGACAGTTTCTTTTAGAATGGAGATCAGACAAGTCAATCCTCTTTCAAAGCCCTGCAACAGCCTCTATTCCACTCAAAGCAAAACGCAAAGTCCTTATGAGGAGATCTTTAACTGGACTTATGTTCTCTCTGGCTCCATTTTCTGCTTATTTCCATCTTGTTTACTCTCCTCTAGCTACTATGTCCTCATTGCTACTTATTTTAGTCATCTTTTGCTCCATAAAAACCATCCCAAAATTAAGTGGCTTAAAACAATTTATTTTTTCTCTGTGGTATGTTCTCTCTGGCTCCATTTTCTGCTTATTTCCATCTTGTTTACTCTCCTCTAGCTACTATGTCCTCATTGCTACTTATTTTAGTCATCTGTTGCTCCATAAAAACCATCCCAAAATTAAGTGGCTTAAAACAATTTATTTTTTCTCTGTGGTTCTGAGGGTTGATTGCCTTCAGCTGGGCATTTGAGCTTTCTAGTTTTTGTGTGGTTTCAGTTCAATGTCAGCTGAGTACGAAGTCTTCTGAAGGCTCAATGGGCTGGACATCCAAGATAACTCACTCTAGAGACTGACAGGTATTGCTGGAAGCTTAGCTGGGGCTGTGTGTCAGAGTGACTACAGTTGGCCTATCCATGTACTTTGGGCTTCTCACAGTATGGCATCATGATATCCTGTGTTCTGAGAGTCAGTGTCCCAAAAGCAAGTTACAGGAGGCAGGAAGTAGAATTTTCCAGACCAGTTAAAGGCTATGCTTGGAACTGGCAAAGCCACATTTCTACCCTATTTTATTAGTTAAAGCAGTCACTATGTTTGCCAGGATTTGGGTTCATGGAAAAATAAACTCGGCTTGTTCATGGGAATGCAGCAAGGTCATACTGCAAAGGAGCATGTTGGACTGAACATGTTACTGGGGCAATCTTTGGAAAATGCAATCTATCATTCTATATTTCAAACACAACAGCTACACTCCCACCTCAGTGCCTTGCACTGGCTCTTCCCTCTTCCAGAAATGCTTTTCTCCTGCTGTCAGCATGTTTTGCTCCCTCACAGTTTTCAAGTCTTTGCTCGCTTACTTCAGCTCTGCTAATACATCCATGTAGTGTATTGAATTGTGTCCCTCCAAAACTCATTGAAACTTGAATTATGTCCCCCAAGCTTTATGTATTAGAAACTTGGCCCCCACTGTAACTGTTGAGGGTGGAAAATCCTATTATGGTCATTGAAAGGTGGAGCCTTGAAGAGGTGATTAGATTGTAGGACCATGCAGTAGTGAATGGATTAATAATGGTGATCAGGGGCATGGTTCTGAGGGGTTTAAAAAGAGAGTGAATGAAGAGGTTACCCTCTCTGCCTTCTCTGCTTCCACCATCCTGCAATGTGAGACCCCTGGGTCACTGTCGCCACCACCAGATAGACTTTGGACTTCCCAGCCTCAGAAACTGTTAGCAATAAATTTCATTTTTCTTTATAAATCACTCAGTTTCAGGTATTTTGTTATAAGCAACAGAAACAGACTAATACAGTCCTAAACAGACTAATAAAAGTCTCCCTTTACCTAGGTCTGTATTTATTTTGATTTGACACCTGGTTTTGACACCTGGCACTCTCAACTCTTTTTACTCTGCACCATTTTTTCATTTATGTATAACCTTCTAACATGCTGCATGTCTTATCTATTTAATTTTATTTATTTATTATGTTTATTGTCTCTCTCCTTCCATTAGAAATAAACTGCATGACAGCAGGGTGCTTTTCTCTTTCATCCACTGAATTCCCATCACCTAGTACGAACATGGTGGGTGCTCAAAAAGTATTTGTCAATTTAATGAATAAACCAACACCTACCTGTCGTGTGATGAAAGCAGGTTCCATCTAATGCATAAAGGTATAGAATAAAAAATGTTTGCTACTGGTTCTGCCTTAATCTTATTGTCCCCCAGTTAACTGACTCTCTGACATGTTCCCTGAGTCATGTTCTTGTTTCAACCATCTGATTCCTGTAAAACTAGTGCCCTGTCTTGATTTCCTTAGTCCTTCCTAACTTCTTTTCCTCTCTGTACTTGAACTTAACTCAGAAACTGCAGCCTGGTTATTTGTAGACAGTTTTCCCTGATGCTGTTAACCCACTGGATTTTCAAACATTTTGTCTTAGCACATCCTTGTTAATTTGTGTTGAGCTCAGATCCTGTCTAATACCAGCCACCTGGCTAAGCCTTTGTTACATGGCCCTCTGATATTGTATTTTGTCATCTGGTCTGGACCTTCTTTCCTTCCCTACAGCTGATCTGTCCACCTAAGGTTTCCCTGACTCTTTAGACGAGCTCAGATCCTGTCTAATACCAGCCACCTGGCTAAGCCTTTGTTACATGGCCCTCTGATACTGTATTTTGTCATCTGGTCTGGACCTTCTTTCCTTCCCTACAGCTGATCTGTCCACCTAAGGTTTCCCTGACTCTTTAGATAGGTACCATTGCTGTTTGTAACACCTCCAGTCTCCCGTTTCCTGCTTCAGTGAACTAAGTCCCTTTTGGCCACATCCTGAGGCAGAAGAAAAAGAAACATATCTTGTCTTCATGATCATACATAGGTAATAATTATGGAGTGAATTTTTGTCAAAAAGATCTGGTGCCACGGTGATTTTATGTTTCAAGTTATTCCCCATTCCCAGGACCTACAGAGAGAGAGAAAAAGAAGGGGGGAAAAGTCAAAGTTTTATGATCATAATGAGTATCAGGTCATGACCACATAATTCACCTTGTTATTACACACCACTGATCCTTTAAGTAATATTCCAGAGCCCCATTAAAATGAATGAGATACCAATGCCTCAGAATTTTATCCAAGCATCACTAATTAAGGAATTATCTTCAAATGTATTCAAACTGCACAAATCTCTTGAGTTTGCAGAATTGAGCTGGAAATCAATTGAAGGAAATTTATTGGATTTCTGGCCTAGGAGAGAAAGCAAGAAAGTTAGGAAACTTAAAACCATGGCGGAAAAAAAGTCCCTCACCTTAAAAAAATGAAAGTTTTGTTTCCAACTCTTCTTTAAAATGTAGGAAAAGTCTCACATTATCTTTTATATCCTCCTCATCCTGTTTTCTAATTTATAGACCTTCAAATGTGGGAAAGGGTGAAAAGCAGCCATAGAATCCAAGTCAACAACCCTAAGTCTACCTTCCTTATTCAACATTTGACTCTCATGTATGAGATATAAGTAATAATGTATGTACCTACCCCATGGAGTAATAACGTGGATTAAACAAGAGCACAAATTTTAAATGTTTAATACTAAACTTATAAACAATTGCGGGGCTAGCTGTTAATTTGTAACGTTAAAAAAATAAAAGAAAAACAACAACAGCAAAACTAGTATAAATTGAAACATTCCTGTATCATATAACTTAATATTTTCAAATGCCATTCTTCCCCCAAGTTAATATGTAAATTAAATACATTTTAACTATAATTTTTAAATGAATCTGAAGTTCAAATGGAATAATGATTATATGAGAATAATTGAAAATGAAAAATGTTGAAGAAAAAAAGGAAGAAGGGTAGGCTTTTCCTATTTAATATACATGATGCATTATAAGGCTAAAACAATGGTCTGAACTGGGAGCGACTTTGCCCCCCAGAAGACATTAGGTAAGGTCTGTGAGACATTACTGCTCTCCACAGCTGACTTGGGGGGAGGTGAGGATATGTTACTGGCATCTACTAGATAGAAGACAAGTATCCTGCTAAATATCCTCCAATACATGAGACATTCCCCCACAACAAAGAATTATCCAGCCCAATATGTCAATAGTGCCACAATTAAGAAACTTTGAGCTAAAAGTATTAAAACTATAGTGTAGATTTGGGAACTAATAGACAAATAATGGACCAGACTGAAAAGTCCACGTATAGCCTTAAGTATACATAAAAGTGTTACATATAATAAAAATGTCACACAAGTTTGATAGATTATTCAATAATTGTTGGTGGATCAATTGACTAATGAATTGCAAGAAATAGAGTTATATCTTTATTTGATATAAAAAATAAGACTCAAGTTTCTTATTTAAAAAAGAAAATATAAAGTGAATAGTTATTTAATCTTAGAGAAACTATTTCTAAGGGTGACACTTATTCTATCCATTCTTTAAGATCCAGTTCAAGTTCTAGCTTCTGGACCTGTTTCCCTGTGATATGGGAAATGGGAAGGTATAAATTTCTATTGTCCAGCAAACAAAACAAGTTTCAATTCTGGGAATCTGGCTTTTGCCTGCAGATAAGCAAAAGACATGACTAAATAGGGTTTTGTAAAAGGAGCTTAATTTTACTTCTCAACCCAGGTTTTCCAAACATGGATAGAGAGTGTTTTCAAGGAGATGTGGATGCTGAGGAATTTCTTAGCTCTGGTGTTCAGCTTCTGTCTACAGAACACAAACATTCACAAGTACACATGTTTCTTCCCATACTCAGGATTGCAGAACTATATTTTAGATGTTGTGACTGGTTTTTTTACCCCCTTGAAGACCATATAGGTTGGCTCACCTTGGTAGATGAAAACAAAATCAACCACTCCAGTGTCATTTTCTAAGAAAAAGGAGGATACATTAAATAGAAGAGTAAAAGGACACCATTAGGATATTATATCTACAGATAAGGACAGAAGGAGCTTTTCTTTAATATGGCTGCAAGTTGTTCCTTTTGTTTGATGTTTCTCCTTCCAATTCCCTGTATATCTGTCCCTGGGAGCATGGCCAGGGGAATGACGCTCAGGTCTGGCTTCAAAGCAATAACATACAGAACTGTATCTGCAACCACTTAGTTCCAAGGGGCTGTGTAAAACCCAGTTAAAGTTGTGGGTGCATTCGTAAATGCTCTTCCTAGTCCCTTGCCCCTCATTCACTTATGACCTGGGCATAGAAGACGACAGTGGCCTATAACCTTGCTCAGAATCTGAATATGGATCCAGTTTCATTACTGGCCACAGAAGCATCCTGGACAGCATCACAACTGAGGAGGCAGTAATGGAAGAGGATTATTGGGGCCTTAGAAAGCAGATGAGGTTCTTTGTTGAAAAAAGAGAGAAGGATAGTGGGTTATGCATTCAATAGGAAGGAGATAGAATGTTAAATTAAACAACATGACATACCGTATAAGGAACAGGAGCCTTCTACACCTTTGCATACAAACACAATTCATAAGGTTTAACAGCAAGATGTTTTTAGGGTCTAATACTTACACAGAGATTATATACTCTTTCCTTGACAAAACAGTCTTTCTGTTAAAAGATTTCTCAGTCCACTTCAGTCTTCAGTTTCTTCTCCGAATCATCCATATTACCTGCCCAATAATTTGTTTTCACAAATTTTCCTTTATTTCCTGCAGTTTTAAATTTTGAATTGTCATTTAATTTTGCATGTAACTATTACCTGGGCTTTTCATCTGTGCTTTGAGCCACTTGAGGGCAGGAAGTTGGCTTATTTTGTATCTTCCACAGTATGAAGTATGATGCTTTTCCCCACACTGGTGACATTTGTGATTTTAAACGATAGCTGGTTGATGAATCAATACAAGTGAGTAAAAGATAGAATAATATCTCATCTACCCAGAATTTACTGCTCTAGTAATCTTATCCCATTGAAATATATGAAAGAACTAGAAAGAAAAAGAAAGACTTCAAACACCCAAAATGGATGCTATTAAGTTAATTTATACTATCTTAAATGAGTATAAAATTACTAAAGGCAAAACCTGATGTGGCTACATATAGGAATTATTTTGACAATGTGACATAGGAATTAAGTATAGGATCAATAACCTTTGACCCAGTGAAACAGATTCTTTTCAGATAGCATAGAACTTGAACTTTTTTTAATAATCAAAAGCCAAGCCAGCCTAAAACCCTTCTTCTTGCCACAGAGAAGCTAATCCAGAAAACAAAAAGCTTAGGCAAAGGGATTTTGCAGAGTATACTGTGGAAGAAGGAAAAAAACCTTTAATTTCCAGTATTTTTATGGATTTTATGCAATAGGCAGTAGGAATAAGAATAGCTAAAAGAAATGGAATAAATGAAGACTCTGTTCATAATAGGTGTGCCATATGGAATTACAGAGTTTCAGAATTCTCTGGAGTTAAACTTTTAGCACAGATACACGGTAGTGACTTACCTGAATCAGAATATTGAGAAATTAAACTCTTCTAAATATCACATGTATCAAAGAAGAAATCACAAAGGACATTAAAATATTTCAAACAATCATAATAAAAACACAACAAATCAAAAAATTAGGAAGCAACTAAGGCAATGCTAGAAAAATGCATATATATTTAGACCAAAAAAAAAAAAAAAAAAGAAGCAGCTAAGAATCAGTAATTTGTGTTTCCACCTTAAAAATTTAGGAAAAAAAAGAGCAAAGTAAACCAAAAGTAAATAGAAAGAAGGAAATAATAAATATAAAAACTTAAATCAACAAAACAGCATACAAACATTTTAGAAAATAAGAAAGCTAGAAGTAGAATATTTAAAAGAACACCAGATATTCCCAGACTGCATATTTTATTCCACACTTTATGCTATATATTAATTACATAGATAAAAATAATGCAGTTAATTTGCTCCTGCCCCCAAGTCCACCATATTTGAGGCTTCAGAGATGCACTTTACAGAATGGTTCCACTGTTCATCTGTCCAGCTGTGCCTTGAGCATAATACGAGCCTGATAAATATTTGTTGAATGAATGAATGAACCGTTCCTTTTAACTGGGGAAGCTCAGAGAGAGGAAGAGACTTGCCCCAAGGTCACTGAAGTCTTAAGTGGTGAAGCCTGGGTTGAATTCGTAACTGTGGACTCTGGTTTTATCCTCTACACCAGACAATATCCTCTGCTTTGGCCAGCTCAGACTTTAAAGTCTCAACCCTCTTATGCCATTAGTGACCATTTCTGTTCTTTTTTTTGCTGATTTTTTTTTACTTTGAATATTCATGAGATACAAAGCTGATTGTCCCCCCTCCTGCCCATGATGTGGGGGCCAGATTCATATTGGGGACATACCCATTACCAGAAATTGCTTTTGTACCCTTTGTCCCCTTCCAATTATCCCCCAACCTCC
>NW_007730066.1:180632-197846 GCF_000696425.1 Galeopterus variegatus
ATTTTTTTGCATATCTGAAATAATTTCTAATACTTTTTAATAATTTAAATAATATGACATGCACTTCATAGACCTACTATAACAGCCTAATGGTGAGGGGTTGGTAACACACTGTTTTTCAGGAATGTTCTGCCCGGCATGTCAGATCTCCCTATAACTCAAAGAAAATGGCTTTGTAGTTTTCTTTCTTGGTTATATCTTTATCTGGTTTTGGTATCAGGATGATGTTTGCTTCGTAGAATGTGTTTGGAAGCTTTGCTTCTGTTTCAATCTTTTGGAATAGTTTGTATAGAATCGGTGTCATTTCTTCTTTGAATGTTTGGTAAAATTCTGCTGTGAATCCATCTGGTCCTGGGCTTTTCTTTTTTGGGAGCTTTTTGATAACATCTTCAATCTCCTTTATTGTTATTGGCCTATTCAGGTTTTCTATATCTTCTTGGTTTAATTTTGGAAGCTTGTGTGAGTCCAGGAATTTATCCATTTCCTCCAGGTTTTCGAACTTGTTGGCGTATAGCTGTTTATAGTAGTCTCGGATGATTCGTTGTATTTCATTTGGGTCGGTTGTAATATCACCCTTTTCATTTCTAATTTTTGTTGTTTGAATCTTCTCTCTTCTTTTTTTTGTTAGACATGCAAGTGGTTTGTCTATTTTATTTATCTTTTCAAAAAACCAACTTTTTGATTCGTTGATCTTTTGTATTGTTTTTTGGTTTTCAATTTCATTAAGTTCTGCTCTGATCTTGATGATTTCTTTCCTTCTGCTAACGTTAGGTTTGGATACTATCTAAGGTCTACACCAGCCATCTACTCTATCCCTGCCTTACGGAGCTTAAGGTCTAAGAGGAAAGGTTAATATTATCATCGGATCCATTAG
Source organism: Galeopterus variegatus (assembly GCF_000696425.1). Lineage (NCBI taxonomy): Eukaryota > Metazoa > Chordata > Mammalia > Dermoptera > Cynocephalidae > Galeopterus > Galeopterus variegatus. The sequence continues at coordinate 181,507 of NW_007730066.1, forward strand.
TGAGGGTACAGCTGCAAGGTGAAAGAGCAGCTCTGAAGGAAAGGAAGACAGGTCTGTATCAGTGCTTCACCAAGGAAGCTGAGCTGGCCTTAAGAAAGAGATGCTTGGGCTGAGAGCTGAAGCATGAAAAGGCTGGAGTCAGGTTACACAAGAGACATGAGAAGAGAGTCCTAGGCAGAAGAAACAGTACTTGCAAAGGCCAGCGGGAGCAGGCCCTGAAGCCGCCCAGTGTACCAGCCCAAGGCAGGGAGCAGGCTGTGGAATGAGCTGAGACTGGAGAGGGAGAAAGAGGCAGGCCATATAGCACTTGACAGAGTCACCGGGAAGCCACTGAAGGACAGAAGCAGAGCAGTGGTGTGAAGCAAGGGGCACCCAGTGCACCCACTGAGTGATTAAACAAATGACAAAACTCGCATCCTTCTTCCTCTTTCCTCCCAACCTCCAACCTCACTGCATTCTCGCCAGCCTGCAAGGTTCAACCAGCAGAGGTCCTCAAAGCCACGCAGATCATAGAATCTCAGGGTTGGCACGGACTTGGGCATTCTCTACACACAACTCACTAGCTGAGCACCCTCCTGCCCTCTCTGAATCACAGTCAGTCTCGAATCTGTGCGAAACTAGGAATCTGGACTCAGCATAGGTGTAATAGCTAGGTAATCTCCAGCGGGTAAAATCACCTCTGTGAGCCTCCCCTTCTACAACTGCATGAAGGCAATGGTAGTGTCAATTACTTATTTAGATAATGTAGATAACGTTTCCAGCACCATATCCAGTCTTTGGCAGATGCCCAATAAGTGACAATTTAATCTGAATTAATGCATTCGTTGTAAGCTCTACCTTTCTCCCAACTCAGCAGAGTGACAGTTCTAAAAACACCATCCTGTGTATGAGACAGCTCATCATTAAATCAACCAGTAGTCCACTAAATAATTATGCATGTTAGCGAATCCCATAGAAAAGTCAGGAATAAAAAAGTCCTGAGTTTCCCCAAGGTGGAGAAAGGAGAAGCCAAAGAAAAGGAAAGTTCTCATCTTTTTAGTACAGTTTATCATTATTTTATTTCTTGAAAAATAGCCAGTATAATTTTGTGTTGGTTCAAAAAATTAATGTCATTCCACTGAAAGACAATAAATTGTAAATATTTTGTCTGAAAATAAACATTTGAAAAGGTTGTCTATTTGTATATTTATGTATATTTTTCTGTTCAATTTACAGTCAGGCACGTTCCATGCTGTGTTCTGAATAAAAAAGATGAATAAAATGCAGCGCCTCTCTTCAAGGACTTCAGGCTACAGAAGAGGGAGACATTTACACAAACAGTTGCAGAATTGGGACTGAAGTTCTATAGAAGGTTTTGAACAAGGGATACAGCTATGACTCTACCTGCTTGTGGGAACGTCAGGAAAAGCTTCACCCAGAGGTGAGTACCACCTGAGCTGGTTTTGAAGTTTGTGTTCTGAATTTGCTAAAAAAAAAAAAAAGAAGGAAGCGTATTGATATCAGGAGAAATGGCCTGTGCAAAGAAATGAAGGCCCAAGAAGGGTATGTTTTCTCGCCTACCTACCAAGGCATTTCTTTGTCAACCTCCAAAGAAATAAATTAGACATTCAGTGATGGGTAGTGAACATTTTCAGCTGTAAGAAAAGTTCTAAATTACTGGAATTAAATAAGTTAAATTAAGATCATCGTGGCAAGCTGACTTTAAGTCTTATCTACTGAAAATGTCAGGCAGAAGAAATAACCACTTTGCACGTGCAACACCTTTGTAATCTCACAAGGATTGTGCTTAATGACTTATGGTAACCTGGTTGGGTGACTGAATAGTCTGGGGCTAATCATGTCTGACTAGGTTATTCCACTGTGATAGGCTAAGATGTGTAAGGGATAGGAGGAAACAGATTTCTAGAATTGCAATGGGTGACAGTTTGCTCTGATCTGGATTGAATTTGAACATGGGGAATAGGATGGGCGGCGGGGTGGATAGCCAGAACACGAGGAGGAGGATGGATATGTTTGTCAGTCTGGCTTGTGAAGGTGTCTCCTGTCCATTTCAGAGCAAATCCAAAAGCTCTGATGCTGCTTTGTCTTCCAAATAAAGACTTGTCTTCCTCTTTCCAAGTTAAATGTGTCTACAGAGCCCTCTAAGATTATCATTTCTGTGGAGTTTTTACATCACTTGTTTTAAAAACATAAATTTTCTTATTTGATCCTCACAATTATGGGATGGTTATTATCCCCCCGCCACACTCCATTTTGTGGATGAGGAAACCAAAGCACAGAAAAATTAAGTAGCCTCCTAGTTGCCAACAAGTGATGGAATCATGGCTCGAGCCCACTTCGTTCTGCTTGCAAACCCAGTGTCCTGTTCAACCCTGCTTTTGCATTTTAATTGGGAGAGGCCCAGAAGAACTGCCTGAGCTTGTTGGAGACACAGATACCAAAGAGGCCCGTGCAGGTAAGAGGAAATATTAAGAAAAAGGCAATAATTAGAGTGAAGCCCTTCCTTTCCCCAGCTTGCAGGGTCGATGAAGGGGGAAAGAGGCATGCCTGGACCAGCCTCCCCACTCATATGGTCCTGAAGCTGGCCTCCTGTAAGTGTGCATGCTGATAATTATACCAATTAACCTGCAGGGGCTTACACTGGTAGAGATGTCCCCTCACACGTTAGCACAGCCCCACAAGATGTAGGACATTCCACAGGCTGGAGTAAATAAGCCACTGCTTTCCTTAAAGCCTCTCTCTCCTTCCATTCCTTTTGCAACAAATGTGTACATCTCAGATTTGAGATGGTGGAATGGGTTGAGGTTTTAAAGATTATTCCCTGTCTGTTTTTATTCTCTGGGTGACCATGTCTGCAGAAGCCTTTTACGATATTGGATTCCAGATCTAATACAACTCTGTCACCAATCTATAACTTCATTTACCACAGTATCCCTAGTGAACACATCATAGATATGCAATAAATACTCTCACAAATAATATGGGATTATTGAGTCAAGTCCAAAGGCTTCATTGCATGGCATTAGATTTACAAGCAATAAGTTTTGACTAATAGAATCTGCTTGATATAAAGTCTGCTGGAATGGCCTTCTGCTACTCTTTTAAAGTTTTGAGTGATGCTATCCAGGGAAAACAGCTAATATCTGCTTGTCCCGTCTGCTTGTTCTGAAATATAGAGGCATGCACATGTGCTCAGATGCACACACACACGTATGTGCACACACATATGCACACACACACACAAGGTCCCCACTGATCTTCCTATGAGTTTTTTGGCAAGCTATTGAATGTTGAACATTTTAGCAAGCTATAGAGTGATTTCTCATTTTCTGTCAGAGTAGGCAGACGCATAGTCCTAGCATATATGCATGGGCTTTGTTAGCGTATTATGGGCCCTTGGCATACGACCTCTAGGCATGTTAGTTGGGCAAGTCACTTAACTGAGATTCGATATTTGGAGCAGTAAAATGGAAATGGTAATAGCTATTGAGTTTCAAGGAAAAAAATCATGATGCAGTCATAAGGAGTCAGACGTCCTGAGTTCAAATCCTTCTTCCACCACTGTAGCAGACACTGGTTCTCCACTCATTCCTTTTCAGGACTGAGAAGCTCATGCCTGCAGCTTCTGGATTATTTGTGACATCTCACAGTTGAGTTTTTCCCCAGGCATTACCCCCCATTGGGCAAAGAGAGCTGCCTTTCCCAATGTTACATCTCTCTCCTGGGGATAGTCTGCAAGGGCTCAAAGGCATGGCCCTCTTAAGTTAGGACAGCTCTGAAAGGCCATCCCCATTCCAGAAATGCCTGTGGGGTCAACTTTAGCTTGCTGCAGGCACCTTTCCTCAACCTGCTTCTTTCACCCCATAACAGGTGGTATTCCAGAGAATACTCCCCAATAAACTTTCTAGCAGAAAATCTCCTTTGAGAGTCTGTTTCCTGGTGTTGAGGTAGTTCCTGTGACATTTACTGCTTGTGGTGGATAGTTCTTCAGAGGTCAAATTGTCACATAGATAATTATGCATGGTAGAGCTGGAGTTTTGATAAGAATCCCATGATTTCAAGTCCGGGTCTCCTTTAGGCCTTCTTCATTCTGTCTATACACATGACATGGGTGGATAAAGTCACAACACAATAGACTCATGTATGTCAGCTTATTAATAATCAATAAATTCCGGTCTTGGTGGCAATTGTTGTCAGGAAGTTGGATATGCCATCACATTCCATGCAATCTAGTCCAATTTTTCTACCACTGAGGGACAGCCTGAACCTCAGTCAGATATATATGGCTCTCTCAAATCTTCTTAAGATTCATTTTTATTTTTTTCAAATTACTTACTGAACTGATGCTGAGTACAAGTTTAAGAGGTGCTAAATTTTGTCCAGGATGACCTGGATAGGAAGAAGCAGAATGAGAAATATAATCCAGTGGTCTCCAAAGTGCATGCTTTTATAACTATCCCATTATATTGTCTTCCCCATTAGTGCACAGCTAAAATAAAAGTCAGACTATGAGAAGTGATAGAAAGTCATATCACAGTACAGAAGAGAAGATGCATTTAGATAAATGATTCTGCAAGTCTCCCTGGAGAAGTCACAAGTTAGCCTTTGGAGTGAAACAAGTCTTACTTCCATTCCGGAAGCTCAGAGATTTTGTTTAAGAGATAGAGTGCAAATGACCCAGCCTTCAGAGTCTGGCAGACTTGAATTTGAGTCTTCATCTATTACTAGCTGTTTTACCCTGGACGTCTTACTTAACTTCTCTGAGCCTTCATTTTGTCATTGTAAGAGACTGCATTGACCTGTTAAGAGATTAAAGAAAGCATGAAGCACATCTAGTCTATTAGCTGATAATAGACATTTAACAAACAATGTTTAATTTGAGCTACCTCAAATTTCTAGGTTATAGTAAGAAAATAACACAAAGTTAATTAATCTGCTTCTCCAATTTGTTCCTTAGAGAATGCTAAGGCAAAGGAGGACCTTGCTATTTATTGTCCTCATATTTCATATTACACTACTGGTCACGAAAACCATACATTCACACACACACACACACACGCTCAGACATGAGCCACAATCCACAGGGAAGGAGTGCTTAGAATGCTTAGATACCATAATAAACTTTCACATGAAGTACAGTAGTAGTGTTTTTAATTAAAATCTCTGAAGACCTCTTGTTGTTGACAGTATCACCACCCAAAGCCATATTTACGTTGTTAATTATTCAAGTTGCAGTGAGTAAGAAACAATGCCCAGGATTCCCATAAAATTTCCAAAAATTAAACCAGGGAAATGCGCAATAAATGTCATGTGAAATGGTACTGATGCCAGTTAATTGCAAGACAACTGTAAAATAATGGGGCATGAGGTGCTATAGAAATACCTAATTAGTAACTATATGGACATTTTCTTGGGGAAAATAGCAATTACATGGTGTGAACACTTAGCAGTTATCATCAAAGGCCCTTTACCAATATTAGCTAATTAATTTTCCCCATCACACTCCAACTGGAGGCAGCACAAGTCCCCATTCAGAGAGGGCGACAGGGAAGCCATAAGATGAAATGAAAAAATCCTCTTCTGCTCAGTATCTCTAAAGAACAATGTGACACTCTCAGGCTAGAAGTACCTGGGAGGGATTCCCAGGCAAGGAGATACAGATTGTTTTTTTAACAAGTGACTTGCCCAGGTGATGTGTAAGTTCTGTATGGTGAATTCTTGGCTTCCTCCTGATGTCCCTGAGAACCCCACACTACATTGCTGTTGCTGGCATGCACGCACTCCTGCGTTTATTCCCCTTTTTCTCAGAAAGCCTTTTGACCTCAAACACACAAAACCAAAGGGGGGGGGGTGATATGCCTCTTTGCATAAATCCAAACTTATTATATCAGAACATGATCCAAAACTTTTATTTTGTTTTTTTTTATTTTTTATTAATATACATATTTATTTATTTTTTATTGAAACATAATTGATCGTACATACCTGGGGGGTACAGTGTTGAATATCAATACCTGTGTGCACTAAGTGATGCTCAAATCAGGATAATTAGTGCATTCAACATTATACAATGTAATCATTATTTTCTTTTTTATTTTAATTTATCAGTATACAATGTAGTTGATTTTCATGTCCCTTTATGTAATCATTTTTTGGCCCTTTACCAATATCTTGCTAATCCTCCTTCCCCTCCTCCTTTCCCACCTCTTTGGTTTCAACTCAACTATAAGATCTAGAGTCACTTCAGAAGTATGACTCATTTTGACTAGGTGAAAATATAAAAAGGGAGTGAATTATGTTTTCCATGGCTGAATTTAATTCACATTTAAATTTATAACAAAAATCTATTTGTATCTAATTTTGTAGTCTTTTACCTAAAGAGGGTCCAAAATTTGTATAAATTCCAGACCCAAGACAACCTGGCTCTGCCCATCTAGCTGACTTAGTTCTTCCACCTCTGCGTCAGGGGCCACATTTTGTGGGACTTTTGAGAGTCTGATGCCCTTTGGAGGCAGACTCAGTTTCATAAAGCAGAGCTGAGCTGCACCATGACATGAAGCCCGCACAGGTGCTTTTCAACCTAACTCCATCTATCTCATAATGAACGCGATTCTTCCCATTAAAAAATGTATGAGTAATAATGAGAAAATGGAGACAAAGAAAGGGAGAGTGAGGATGAAGAGTAGCAGAAGGAAGGAGATGAGAAGGACAAGGACAAATGATGAGGAGCAGGGAGAAGTGGCAGCAGGACATGCCAGTTGGGAAGCTAAGTCAGTATGTGCATTGCATTCTTTCATCTTTACAGCAGCACCATGAGGGCATATAGTTACCACCCCCATGTCATAGATGAGGAAACCGAGGTTAAGTGACCTCCCAGGTGACACAGTGAACCAAGCCCTGCATCCACCTCCATTTGATCCTAGATTTTTTACATCTTTCCACAATGCTGTCTTCTGGATGAATTTCATTGTCACCTGTAGCCTACCGGTGACCAAGCATAAAGAACATTTTGGAATGTTACTATCCTAATAAAGTGATGAGTTGAGATCCAGTTTCAGGTAAAACTCAAATACGATTTTCTTAGAGCAGCACATACACTTCATGGAAGAGGAGTCATTCCTTGTTCCTTTAGTATCACAAAAGAGGAAGGAAGAGGACATAACATTGGGAGGGTAGGTTTTACGGTCTGATATGCCTAGATTCAAAGATCCTGGATCCTATTCTTTATTTGCAAATTGGGCACAATCGTACTACTTACATTGTGAGGCTGATGTGAGGATAAAATGAGCAAATGCTTAGTGCCTGGCATGCAGAAGGCACTCAATAACAGTTAGCTATGTTTTAAGCATATACTACCATACTAATGATTGCTAATGACTGCTCCTGCACTCAAAGTATACTATATTAATGAATTGTGCTGGCTTTGGAGTCACACAACTGAGTTTAAATCTTGTAACATGTAATTATTTTCTGTGTAACCATAGGGGAGCTACTTAGCCTTTGTGTACCTCAGTTTCCTAATCAGTAGAAAGAGTACAGTAAATCTGCTTGATCTTTTTAACAGGGTTGAGTGTAAGGGTTGAGTGAGACAAGGTATGAAAGCCTTTAGCCTGATGCCTGGTCAATAACAGAGCTTGATAAATGTTAGCTATTGGTATATTTCAGGTAGGTATACCCTGCACACATAAGGGACTCAGTTCATGTTTGTGTCATGGAATCAACAAAATTAATTTGACATTCACCCAACAAATATTTATTGCATCCCTGCTCTATAGTAGGCAGTGTCCTATGTATTAGGGATTCAGACATAAATGAACATGTAATTCCTGCCCTAAGCTGAGGTAATAGTGTATTCTGGCCTAAAAAGTGTAATAAGAATCGCTAGATACATGTGGAGTGGGGAACTATTCTTTTTCAGGACAACCAGAAATGTTGAATGAATGAAGTATTTGTAGTTTTACAAAATCTCAGGAAAATACATCCTATACAAATTCCTATGCAACATTACGGTTTATTTAACCTAAATCTTAATTCAATAAGGAACAAATGGTGAACAAATATGAACTCTCTTCCATGAAGTGACAGCCTGTCCTTAAACATCAGTACAAACAGGAAATTTTGTAAAGCAGCTGTTTCCACTTTTCAATAGCTCAAAAGTCCTTCCACCTACTCATTATACTGAAACCTGGCCCTCTTGACATGTCCACCCTTGATGACCATCTTTTCTCTGGAGTTAGGTGGAATAATATAACTTTTCTTTCACCCAATAGGCCTTTCTCACATGTCCCCACTTCTGAGTCATCATTTCTTTAAGTTGAACTCACAGATCTACCATGATGAATGTCCAGTAGACACAGACATCTTTTCTAAATGGTAAGCTTTCCAGATGCAGAAGTGACAACGAGGGCTGAGTTCTAGGTACTTGAGATCCCACAGATCTCAGTCTCAGCATCTCCTCCTCCTCCAAGTTTCACATCAACCCTCCCCATACTTGTGAGTTTGGGCCAACTCTGCCAGAGTTCTGTCTCCTTCATTCTTACTGTTGGCTTAATCGATGCTCAAGTCTCAGCCTGTGGGTAAAGGAGCTGCTACCAGATGTCTTTTGGGACTTCAAAGATTTGCTAACAAATGCAGGGATTTCAGGGCCCAAAACAGGGCCGGTGGGAGTCCTCACAGCATTCCCTGTTGGCAAAAGCCAAGGCTGGTCTCATCTAAAGCATGGGTCATCTTCCAAAGAGTGATTATTCAGTTCATTCCCAAATTTCCAGGACTGCTCACGCCTGCTGTTGATGGGGATGTTCTGCTGGACTGGATGAGTGACTTTCTTTGGTGTCCCTTCTATCCTCCCCAGAGAGTACAGTAAATTCCAAACACTTGAGTTTGCCCTTCAAGGCCCCCCTGAGCTTGGTTCCTACTTATCTACCCTATTTATTTCCCACTTCATTCCCCCTTCCAGCACCCTGAACCATGGCTAATCTGCAACCTCTCCCCGACTCTCCACCTCTGACATTTGTGAATGTCATTTCTTCTCTTTGTGATCCTCTTCTTTGCTGCCTCTGGCACAAAGTCCCGCTCAAAATCCTACTCACATCTTTATACTCAGAATAGTTTTGGGGCCTCTTATATAATTAATTATTCACTCAAACATTTTTTGAAAGCTCTTATTGTAAGGTGGGGTCTGCTGAGGGTACAGTAGGTATTATGTCATTTAATCTTCCCAAAAATCATATGAAGCAAGAATAATAATTTAAAATATTCTTTTATAAACAAGGAAGCTGATGCTCAATGCCATGTAGCATCTTGCAATATCACACAGGATATGGATGGTCAAATCATTTCTGTCTGTCTCCAGTGTCTGTAATCAGCCTGTGAGCTCTGCTATATACTGAGGCTCCAGCAGAAGCAAAAGCTACTGAGAACAAGTTCCTGAAAGGCAAGCTCCTTGCATAAAGCAGAAGGAAAGAAGTGTGGCCTGTAAGATGTTGATGGACAGAGGACAGGAGGCTATGGCCAATAAGAATAAAGGTGGACTGGAGCTGAACTGAGACCCCTCATGGCCAACAGGGAAGAGATGTCTGAAATGGAGCGAGATACAAAGAGCTCTCATGGGTAGTTGGGCACTTTCAAATGAAAAGGGGAGTGCTGAGGCACTGAAAGGAGGCAGGCATAGAAAGCTGCCCAACAAAGGGGTGACAACTGAAGAGCTGTTTAATAAAAGTATGAGAAGAACATCAAAGGCAAGCAACATCCTTCCTGCCAGAGAATCTCTCAGACCCTGAACAAAAGAGTTTTAGAGGCACCTACAGGAGGAGTGAATGGAGCATTTCCAGCCCATCCTCTAGGAAGACACAGATCATCACACCCCCACCCCATTTCCCCACTCTAAGCTCTTATGAGAAGACTAATATTAGGCACTATGCATGATGTTAAGCATTAAAAAATGTTTAAATAACAATAATCCCCTTAATAATGACCACAGCCCTGTGCAAAAAGAAAGTAAACCCTTCAAATACATTACAGAAAGTGTCATAAATAATGTATGCACCAAATTAGGAATGGCCAGCAGGTTTCTTCTAGATCGTTGACTCTGGTTCACGAGTAGCGAATGCCTGGAACGACTTGAAAAGAATTCTAAAGTTGAATCCAGTCTCAGACAAAGAACTGTATCATTATTAATTAGTAATGTCCACCAGGAGTCTAAGGGAGAGAAGTGTGATATACAAGTACTACGAGACCAAGAGAATGGCAATGAGCACAGCCTTGGGAGCTAGGGAGGACTTCCTACGGGAGATGAAGTCTGAGATGATCCTTAAAGGAGGAGTAGGAGCCAGGCAGGTGAGGTGGGTAGAGGTGCCGCGGAGGAACAGAAGGGAGTCGTTCTCTAACAGGGGACAGCTTAAGCAAAGGTGTAAGAGTACTATAAAGATGAGTACATTCAGAAAACTCCCAGTCGACTCCCAGTATGACTCAAGTGTAAAGTGTGGGTGGTCGAGGTCAGGATAAGGTTAGCAGGCAGAATGGAGCCAGATTGCATGGGACCCTTAGTCCCCTTTGGTACACAGTTGATTTGACACTGGAAAAAATAAAAAGTTATTCACATGCTTATTTAACAGGTACTAGTTGATTGTCTTACATACCTACCAGTTTGGGGTAGTGGATTACCTGTGGACTTCACATTCATGGATAACTTTTAATTTTTAACATCAATCAACTGTTTCCCCCCACCCGAGGTAGACAAGTTTAATGACAGAGACAATGTGATAAACACCATAAGAGACATGAAGATTAGAGTACACTTTTTTTTAGATGGATATCCAGAATTGTTGACTACTCCCTGGAAAGTTCATTAACTCCTACTTCTTACCTGATTCAGGAATCCCTACTTCCACATTCTCAGCATAGTGTTCTTGAACACCTCTGAGAATGGGGAGTTTGTAAAGCAGCTGCTTCCACTGCTCAAAATTCTAATGTTCTTTCTTATCAGTGTAAGTTGAAGTTTGCCCCCTTACCACTTCTCCCCACCCCCACCCCAGTCATTGTCCTTCTCTCTGGAGCTGGACAGAACCAATATAACCCCCATTCCACAAACAGATGTTTGCATATTTTAAAACTTTCTCACACTTCTATTTGCATTTCTGGTCTTTGTTTCTTCAGCCTAAAACTTTACAGCTCCTCAACTACTCTTTAAAATGATGTTCAGATTCCTTATCATAAGAATATCTTCAGCTGGATGTACCTTGATGCATTAGTGTGGCTTTTAGGCTACGGCACCTAAATCTGGACAGTCTTAACAGTGCCAAGCACTTAGGAAATGGATATATAATTCTACAGTCCCATGGTAGGATTTTCAGCAACAGAGTATTCTGTGCATTAGAAAGATCACGGATCATCTGGGAATCAACCACTGAGTAGATTCTGTACTACCATGGGAACATAAAACAGCTACCCAGAAATAGCTTCCTATGCTTATTGACCCTAAAGAAGGCTCATATCATTTTGGTTCTGAACACAAGAAATATATTCACCATATTTCACTCCCTTAAGACTCAACTCTCCAAATAAACCATGAGGTTAATTCTTAAAACACAGTCATCATCAACTACTTTATGTGCCACTTCCATTCCAGATGGCATTGGCCTTAACACGCTATTAGCCGACAGAATTAAGATCTCTGGAAATTGGACTTGTCTGCTTCTTTATATACATTTGGACTACTTTTTTAGTCCCCTAATTAAACCTCTCTATGATTGACAGAAGCTAATGACAAGTAGATCTGCTGATAGAACTAAAATTTTTCAGTTTTCTCTTCAAGAAAACAGACATTCAGAGCAATTCTAGACATCAGCTTGTTGGTGAAAATCAATCATATAAAAAGAACGTGTGCATAAAGACAGGAGTTGATGAGGACTTTGACTGGATGGAGGAAGTATCCCAGCTGTGTAGAAAGAAATGGCCCTCCACCCGCTCTCCAAGACAAGTGTGCAAATACTCCCTGGGACAAGTACCTTCATTTTTTCCAGTCAAAATTTCCTGAGCCCCACAACCTAGCGTGAAATGAGGCAGTGCGCACTGACTACAGAGTCCATAGACTTGGATCTGAGGACTTACTCTGCTTCTCACTGGCAAAGCCTATCAGTCTCCTTTCTGAACTTCAGATAATGATAACTAGCTGCTTACAATCTCAAGAATTATTGGGTGAGCTTCAAGTTATATAGGTTGGTGAAAATCCTTTGTGTTATCGTGAAAAGTTACAGAAAGGTAAGATATGAATAATACCACATTCTGCCTCATATGATAATTTGTTGTACCCACCACCCACTACAATATAAATGTTAAACAGCAGGAAGAGCTCTCATCTCTGTCTCCTCAGTATATAACACAGTACCTGTCATGTACCAGGAACTTGATAAATGTTTGCTGAATTGACTCCCATTGAATCAAATTACTAACTTGCAAGGTCTTTGGGGGCAATCTTAGAATTTCATTTTACATCATTACCATTTTCTTGCTCAAAGCTGACATGAGGAAGTATGCAATAAATGGTGAGTGAATGAATGAATATATTTAGAGGGCTTGAAAAGATGGTTCTCAACACTAAATGCACTTTAGAATCACCAGAAGTGCTGTAAAAAATTAATCTCTGAGATCCCGTCCCAGAGAGTGATTTAAAAGTTCCCCAGGATATTCTAACATACAGTCAAGGTTGAGAACCAATGACTCTGAATAATAGAAAAACATAAGAAAGAGTCCCTCTCTCCTATGTTTTTTCCTCCTAACCAATGTAGGTTTTGCATTCTTAAGTGGAATAAAGCATTCTGAAAATTATGGCACTCTAAAATGGAAGACGGATATTGTTTCAGCTCTTTAGAAAACACTGTCAAGAAGTGGTTTCCTAGATGCTGGCTGATGGACCTCGTGGCACCTATCACTTTGGCAGACACTTGACACTATAATCTCAATATAACTGAACTATGAAGGCAAGACCAACCACCAAGGCAAGTACCCAGGACTTCCCCTAGGCTTATTGCTCTAAGAGGCTGCCACCTTGTGGTTCCTCTTCAATGACAGTTACAGCAGCTTCCTTAAAACAGGTAATCTCAGATTACATTTTTCTCTTTCTCAAATTATATACAAAACCTAGTCATATATATTCTGATATTTCTGGAAAATGAATATTTGATAAGGAAAATAGAGTTCTGGATGCTCCATGGTAAAGAGAATTTTGCAGACAAAAACACCAGGCATGATGTGGAAGTTACATAAGCAAGTGATTTATTTATCTGTGTTGAATAGCAGGTGACAGAGATCAAGAGAGGACAATGTACTCAAGGACAAAGTATTGGTTCTATCAAGTCCATTTGTAAGTCTTTAGTTCCATAATAAGAAAACAATATATATATTGTAATACAGTAATACAGTCCTTATTCCCATCTCTCAGGTGGAGAGACTCAGGCCCCAGGAGTTGTCTTAGTCACAGCAGCATGGCAAACTGCTAGATAAACTCAAATTAACAACCAACTTTTTATAACCAGCATACTCAGAAAATGAGATTTTTTTCTATCCTAAAAGGAAAAATTCAGGAACATAAGTCAAGTTATAAGACTGAACTTACATGTATGTATATGGGAAACAAAATACATCAATACATATGTACATACACCTACATACACATGAATTCATGTGTATTCATATATACATGTATACATACATATATGTATGGGGATCTTTGGGCCTCCTGGATCCAAAGGTCCATGTCTTTCCCTATTTCTGGGAAGTTTTCCTTTATGATTTCATTGAATATGTTTTCAATGCCTTTTCCTTTCTCTTCCCTTTCTAAACACTCGTGATTTGGATGTTTGTGTGCTTAAGATTGTCTGCAAGCTCTCTTAGATTTTCTTCATTTTTTTTCACTCTGTTTTCCCCTTTTTTTGTTTTTCCTCCACCTAGGTTATTTCAAAAAGACCATCTTCAAGATCAGAAATTATTTCTTCTGCTTGCTCTTACCTGCTGCTTAAGCTCTTGGTTATGTTTTTTTGTTTGTTTGTTTTTTACTTCATTGAGTGAATCCTTCAGTTCCAGAAGTTCTGCTACATTTTTTAAAGGTATTAATCTCTTTGTAAATTTCATCTTTAATATCCTAGATATTTTCTCTTATTTCATCATGTTGTCTCACTGAGTCTCATCTTATCTCATTGAGTTTCCTTTAGGTTGCTGCTCAGAATTCATTTTCAGTCATTTCAAGGGTTTCCTGCTCTGTGGGGTCTGGTACTTGAGAATTACTGTATTCCTTTGGTGGTGTCATATTCTATTGTGGTTTTTTGTTGTCATTGTTTTGTTTTTGTATTTCTAGTATCTCTACATTGATGTCATCTGGCAGATCAGTTGCTTCTTGTATTACTCTGTAGTGAGGTTGAAGGAGAAAGCCTTCTTCTTTTCCCAGGCTCTGCTGTTGACTCTCTTTGTGTCAGTGTGGTAGAGCTCTTTTGCATTGTGCTGCTCTGTGGTCATGGCTGCTACTGTGGCAAGCTGTTCCTGCAGTGGTAAAAGCTTGGGCAGTGGCTGTGGTGGACCACCTGCACTAAAGCAGGAGTGTGGCACACACTCCTGCCTTCTGTTCATGCAGGGGGTCTGCCTATGTCTTCCCTCTGTGTCCCTGGTTGCACTTCTGCCTTCTGTCTGGGTAGGGGAGGATGCCCCTGGCTTACATCTGGGTCCACAGTCATGTTCACACTCTTGCCTTCTGGTCAGGTGGGGGAGGGTGCCCTTGGCTTCTGTCTGGGCCCCCAGTCACACTTGCAGTCCTGCCTTCTGAAAATATATTTTCTTTAAAAATACTAACTCATTCAAACAAATATCTTAATTTTCAAGTCTTGTCAGATCTGCTATAATGAATAGATAAAACTCACTGGTAAAGGCACTTGTAATGTGAATACAAAATATGAAGGCTGAATTACGTAATTCAAATCAGCTTTCTTTTCGAGTGGATTAAATGTGTAATAAATGGAAAGAGCTGTAACTGGTGCCAGACAGACCTGGGTTTGTGCATCACCTCCACCACTGTGAGCTGTGAAATCTTGTCAAATTTACTTATACTCCCTAAGTATCAGTTTCCACATCTACAAGTAAGAATGATAATGACAACTTACTAATGATTCTTTTTGCTGTTAAGTAAAAGAAATGTACCCAGGCAGAAGTTCTGAAACAGGAAGCACCAACATATTAATTGAACGAATGGAGAAGAGTTTTCCTTATCTGTGCTATGATTTTCTTAAAATGTTTGACTCAATGATCCAATTGCTAATCAGTGGGACACAGATTAATTTGGTACACTCTAAGTGTCAAGAATTTTATGAAGATGCAAGAAAAAAGTTGTTCATGCCATATTGTGCTATGATTTTCTTAAAATGTTTGACTCAATGATCCAATTGCTAATCAGTGGGACACAGGTTAATTTGGTACACTCTAAGTGTCAAGAATTTTATGAAGATGCAAGAAAAAAGTTGTTCATGCCATATCACACACACACACACACACTAACACACATACACACACACATATGGAGAGAGAGAGAGAGAGAGAAAGGGTATTTTAGGCAGCTAAGAGGAATTGGGAACATTGCTGAATGAACCAGCACAGTCATCACAATGGGTTAAATTGCACATTTGGGCACAGTTTTAGGAAGCAATTTATTGGAACAATAGCTTCAGAAGACAGCCCTGTACTCAGCTACCTAGGCTCTGACCTTTGATTCCCACCTGAGTGGGCAATGAGACAGCTGGCACCTAGAAAGTCAAATCTTGAAGGGACAGGGCTGAATAACAATAGGTCATGCACTTCAGTAATGATAGGTCATGCATGAAAAATCCCTATTGAAGGATGTGACTTTAGAAGTTGAGATACAAAGACTTTCCAAAACAAAGTCTCCAAGCCAGACATTAGATAAAAAGGAGGACCTTTCTATTGATTTCATGAAACCTCCTTAAATGTTACCTGTGAAACAGTTTGTCTGTCTTACACCTTAGAACACAAATGGCTGTATTAATCTTGTTTCCTTTTGTTTTTCTGCAGCACTAGTAGAATGAAGGAAGTGTGGCATTCATGCAGTGAATGAACAAAAGATTTAAAGAAATTATTGCGACATGTGTGCTATTTATGTTTATACAACACATGGATATAGGGGAACTAGAAATAGAATAACAAAGCCTTAAAAAGAAAAGCATTACTTGTATTAAGAATGGAGTCTATGGGCCGGCCCGGTGGCGCACTGCTACAGTGCGCCGCTTGGGAGCGCGGTGGCGCTCCCACCGAGGGTTCGGATCCCACATGCGGACTGGTTCCCG